>NC_060193.1:25405153-25456218 GCF_021184085.1 Oncorhynchus gorbuscha | reverse complement strand
CACATGACCGTCTGCTTGGAGTTTGCTACAAGGCATCTAAAGGACTCTCAGACCATGAGAAAGAAGATTCCCTAGTCTGATGAAACCAAGATTGAACACTTTGGCCTGAATGCCAAGCATCACATCTGGAGGAAACCTGGCACCATCCCTACGGTGAAGCATGGTGGTGGCAGCATCATGCTGAGGGGTTGTTTTTCAGTGGCAGGGACTGGGATACTAGTCAGGATCGAGGCAAAGATGAACAGAGCAAAGTACAGAGAGATCCCTGATGAAAACTTCTCCAGATCGCTCGGGTCTTCAGACTGGGGCGAAGGTTCACCTTCTGACAGGACAACTCCGCAACCAAGACAACGCAGGATTGGCTTCGGGACATGTCTCTGTATGTCCTTGAGTGGCCCAGCCAGAGCTCGGACTTGAACCCGATCGAACATCTATGGAGAGACCTGAAAATAGCTGTGCAGCGACGCTTCCCATCCATCCTGACAGAGCTTGAGAGGATCTGCAGAGAATAATGGTGTGCCAATACAGGTGTGCCAAGCTTGTAGCATCATATCCAAGAAGACTCGAGGCTGTAATCACTGCTTCAACAACAATTTTGTAAATATGTCATATTTTTGATTCTTTACATTTGTAAAAAATTCTAAATATCTGTTTTCTTTTTGTCATTATGGGGCATTGTGAGTAGATTGAGGGGGGAAAACAATGTAATCCATCAAGCGCTATGATTAAACTGGCTCTCATGAGTACCACCACAGGAAAGGAAGACCCAGATTTACCTCTGCTGCAGAGGACAAGTTCATTAGAGTTACCAGCCTCAACTTGCAGCCCATATAAATGCTTCATAGAGTTCAAGTCACAGACATCTGAACATCAACTGTTCTGAGGAGACTGCGTGAATCAGGCCTTCGTGGTCAAATGTCTACAAAGAAACCACTAAAGGACACCAATAAGAAGAAGAGAATTGCTTGGGCCAAGAAACACGAGCAATGGACATTAGATCGGTGGAAATTTGTCCTTTGGTCTGGAGTCCAAATTGGGGAGATTTGGTTCCAACCGCCATGTCTTTGTGAGATACAGAGTAAGTGAACAGATGATCTCTGCCAGTGTGGTTCCAAACATGAAGCATGGAGAAGGTGTGATGGTGTGGGGGTGCTTAGCTGGTGACACTGTCTGTGATTTATTTAGAATTCAAGGCACACTTTTTTAACCAGCATGGCTACAACAGCATTCTGCAGCGATACACCAAACCATCTGGTTTACGCTTAGTCCCACTATCATTTGTTTTTCAACAGGACAATGACCCAACACACCTCTAGGATGTGTAAGGGCTATTTGACCAAGGAGGGGCGTGATGGAGTGCTGTATCAGATGACCTGATCGCCACAATCCCCCGACCTCAACCCAATTGAGATGGTTTGGGATGAATTGGACCGCAAAGTGAAGGAAACGCAGCAAATAAGTGCTCAGCATATGTAGGAACTCCTTCAAGACTGTTGGAAAATCATTCCAAGTAGAGCTGGTTGAGAGAATGCCAAGAGTGTGCGAAGCTGTCATCAAGGCAAAGGGTGGCTACTTTGAAGAATCTAAAATATGTTCAGATTTGTTTAACACGTTCTTTTTGGTAACTACATGATTCCATATGTGTTATTTCATAGTTGTAATGTCTTCACAATTATTCTACAATGTAGAAAATAGTAAAACATAAAGAAAAACCCTTGAATGAGTAGGTGTGTCCAAACTTTAGACTGATACTGTACATTTCCTGAGCATTCTTATATCTTTTAGAAAGAGGACAGACACTTGTTCCTAATGATTTATTGTCTGACTGTCTTTTTAGCCATTTATGAATGTGTTATTCAAAGTATTTCTATGTGCTATAGTAGTAAAGGCCAAATTCAATATTTTAGCAAATATGTGTTGTACCTGAATGGGTCCTAAAATTCCAAATCAAATAGCTAAATACTCCATGGTATGACCATCTTAAAACAATTCCATATTTCAGCTTAGAATCCCCTCAACCATAAAGTCATAAGATAAGTTATCCCATTTTAATTTTGATAAACATGTTGAAAATATATTTGAAATTGTGCTAACTTGCCTTGAACTAGTTATCTATACAATGATTATTTTTCTCATCTTGATAAATCTTTGAAGTTCAGTTCGATAGGGAGCAGTGTTATGGAGGGTTTAATGTTGATGTTCCTTCCTCTTTTTGCTGCCTTCCCTGGTCCTCTGCATCCTATAGGTCTTCTTAGCCTGCGCTCTCTCTTTCTCCAAAACCTCAGTGTCATCCAGGATCTTCAGGCTTGGGATCTGACTGATCACATACTGCCTGTGTGGCCAGAGGAGGAATATGTTGGTGGGCGAGACACAAAAAGCATAAAGCACATCATTTCATACTGTAGTAATGACAGAACATATGAATGAGGAACAGTAAGTCTGGTATATAGCACGGGTCGGTAACAGGTGACCCAAGTGTTTTTTTGTATATAGATTTATGCGGGGAAAAAACAATTTAATCAATTTTCGAACAAGGCTGTAACGTAACAAAATGGAAAAAGTCAATGGGTCTGAACACTTTCAGAATCCACTGCATATCACACAATTTTAACTCCAACTTATTTTGAGTTATGGAATCATGTCATATTCCTATGACCTGTGGAGGTTACACAACACCTTCTCATCTGAATATAAAAAGACACCTGATCAAAGAGGTGCAGCTTTAGTGTATCAGCTGTGTTCACTCAAGCTCACCTGTAGTCTATGTACTGGTCTAGACTCCCTCCATTGAAGTAGCTGGGTGCTGATTCGTTGTTCATCATGCTGAGAATCCTACAGGAATTAAAAACATCCAGAGGTCAGACAACAACACTTAAATGCCTAATCACCTTACTCCTTTACATACAGTGAGGGAAAAAAGTATTTGATCCCCTGCTGATTTTGTACGTTTTCCCACTGACAAAGAATTGATCACTCTATAAT
This sequence comes from Oncorhynchus gorbuscha, assembly GCF_021184085.1. NCBI lineage: Eukaryota > Metazoa > Chordata > Actinopteri > Salmoniformes > Salmonidae > Oncorhynchus > Oncorhynchus gorbuscha. The sequence goes on along the minus strand of NC_060193.1, from coordinate 25,453,236 downwards.
TTTAATGGTAGGTTTATTTGAACAGTGAGAAAAAATGTAAAATGTAATACATTTATTTGCATTTTAATGAGAGAAATAAGTATTTGACCCCCCTCTCAATCAGAAAGATTTCTGGCTCCCCTGGTGTCTTTTATACAGGTAACGAGCTGAGATTAGGGGCACAGTCTCAAAGGGAGTGCTCCTAATCTCAGTTTGTTAGTTGTATAAAAGACAAATGTCCACGGAAGCAATCAATCAATCAGATTCCAAACTCTCCACCATGGCCAAGACCAAAGAGCTTTCCAAGGATGTCAAGGACAAGATTGTAGACCTACACAAGGCTGGAATGGGCTACAAGACCATCGCCAAGCAGCTTGGTGATTATTCGCAAAGGGAAGAATCAACAAAACAAATCAACAAAAAATATCTAGTTAACAGAAGAAAGGAAGACAAAATAAGGACAAAAGAAGGACAGAAGAAAAAGGAAAAGAAAGAGGACAACAAAGTGAAACAGTCAGCACTTCTATTGCAACTTCGTATTTCGTCGTCCTAACGTAGTCTACACTGCTATCTGCCCAGCAGCTAGCCAGCTAGCAAACGTCCACCGTCTACCGAATAGCAGCACTGTAGAAACTATTACACTCAACTGAACGACTTGATTAGTGTAGTGTTAGCTAGCTACATAGTTGTCTTTGCTGTCTTCGTATCCAAGATAATTGTGTAGTTTAGAGTGTGTAGTCTTAGAGTGATTATCTTAATTTACCGAGGTTAGCTAGCCAGCTATTTGTCGTCCTTAACGTAGGAGACACTGCTAGCTAGCCAACAGCTAGCCAACGTCTACTGAATAGAACTTCCGCACTCAACAACCCGGTCGCATTCCGCTTCGCTCCACAGGTAGTATCACATTTTTCATTTCATTTCATTACAGCACAACGGTTTGATTTGTTTGATCGTAGCTAGCTACATAGCTAGCTACATAGCCGTCTGTGTATCAAAGATAATTGTGTAGTCTAGAGCGATTTTCTAGGTTAGCTAGCCAGCTATTGTCGTTCTTTTAACGCAACGTAACGTAATCAACACTGCTAGCTAGCCAGCTAGCCCCCGAATAGCAGCACTGTAGAAACTACTACACTCAACGGAACGACTTGATTAGTGTAGTGTCAACAACGCAGCCACTGTCAGCTAGCCTACAAAGTCAATAACGCAGCCACTGCCAGCTAGCCTACTTCAGCAGTACTGTATCATTTTTAATAATTTTAGTCAATAAGATTCTTGCTACGTAAGCTTAACTTTCTGAACATTCGAGACGTGTAGTCCACTTGTCATTCCAATCTCCTTGCATTAGCGTAGCCTCTTCTGTAGCCTGTCAACTATGTGTCTGTCTATCCCTGTTCTCTCCTCTCTGCACAGACCATACAAACGCTCCACACCGCGTGGCCGCTGCCACCTAATCTGGTGGTCCCAGCGCGCACGACCCACGTGGAGTTCCAGGTCTCCGGTAGCCTCTGGAACTGCCGATCTGCAGCCAACAAGGCAGAGTTCATCTCAGCCTATGCCTCCCTCCAGTCCCTCGACTTCTTGGCACTGACAGAAACATGGATCACCACAGATAACACTGCTACTCCTACTGCTCTCTCTTCGTCCGCCCACGTGTTCTCGCACACCCCGAGAGCTTCTGGTCAGCGGGGTGGTGGCATAGGGATCCTTATCTCTCCCATGTGGTCATTCTCTCTTTCTCCCCTTACCCATCTGTCTATCGCCTCCTTTGAATTTCATGCTGTCACAGTTACCAGCCCTTTCAAGCTTAACATCCTTATCATTTATCGCCCTCCAGGTCCCCTCGGAGAGTTCATCAATGAGCTTGATGCCTTGATAAGCTCCTTTCCTGAGGACGGCTCACCTCTCACAGTTCTGGGCGACTTTAACCTCCCCACGTCTACCTTTGACTCATTCCTCTCTGCCTCCTTCTTTCCACTCCTCTCCTCTTTTGACCTCACCCTCTCACCTTCCCCCTACTCACAAGGCAGGCAATACGCTCGACCTCATCTTTACTAGATGCTGTTCTTCCACTAACCTCATTGCAACTTCCCTCCAAGTCTCCGACCACTACCTTGTATCCTTTTCCCTCTCGCTCTCATCCAACACTTCCCACACTGCCCCTACTCGGATGGTATCGCGCCGTCCCAACCTTCGCTCTCTCTCCCCCCGCTACTCTCTCCTCTTCCATCCTATCATCTCTTCCCTCTGCTCAAACCTTCTCCAACCTATCTCCTGATTCTGCCTCCTCAACCCTCCTCTCCTCCCTTTCTGCATCCTTTGACTCTCTATGTCCCCTATCTTCCAGGCCGGCTCGGTCCTCCCCTCCCGCTCCATGGCTTGACGACTCAATGCGAGCTCACAGAACAGGGCTCCGGAAGGCCGAGCGGAAATGGAGGAAAACTCGCCTCCCTGCGGACCTGGCATCCTTTCACTCCCTCCTCTCTACATTTTCCTCCTCTGTCTCTGCTGCTAAAGCCACTTTCTACCACTCTAAATTCCAAGCATCTGCCTCTAACCCTAGGAAGCTCTTTGCCACATTCTCCTCCCTCCTGAATCCTCCTCCCCCCCCCCCCCTCCTCCCTCTCTACAGATGACTTCGTCAACCATTTTGAAAAGAAGATCGACGACATCCGATCCTCGTTTGCTAAGTCAAACAACACCGCTGGTTCTGCTCACACTGCCCTACCCTGTGCTCTGACCTCTTTCTCCCCTCTCTCTCCAGATGAAATCTCGCGTCTTGTGACGGCCGGCCGCCCAACAACCTGCCCGCTCGACCCTATCCCCTCCTCTCTTCTCCAGACCATTTCCGGAGACCTTCTCCCTTACCTCACCTCGCTCATCAACTTATCCCTGACCGCTGGCTACGTCCCTTCCGTCTTCAAGAGAGCGAGAGTTGCACCCCTTCTGAAAAAACCTACACTCGATCCCTCCGATGTCAACAACTACAGACCAGTATCCCTTCTTTCTTTTCTCTCCAAAACTCTTGAACGTGCCGTCCTTGGTCAGCTCTCCCGCTATCTCTCTCAGAATGACCTTCTTGATCCAAATCAGTCAGGTTTCAAGACTAGTCATTCAACTGAGACTGCTCTTCTCTGTATCACGGAGGCGCTCCGCACCGCTAAAGCTAACTCTCTCTCCTCTGCTCTCATCCTTCTAGACCTATCGGCTGCCTTCGATACTGTGAACCATCAGATCCTCCTCTCCACCCTCTCCGAGTTGGGCATCTCCGGCGCGGCCCACGCTTGGATTGCGTCCTACCTGACAGGTCGCTCCTACCAGGTGGCGTGGCGAGAATCTGTCTCCTCACCACGCGCTCTCACCACTGGTGTCCCCAGGGCTCTGTTCTAGGCCCTCTCCTATTCTCGCTATACACCAAGTCACTTGGCTCTGTCATAACCTCACATGGTCTCTCCTATCATTGCTATGCAGACGACACACAATTAATCTTCTCCTTTCCCCCTTCTGATGACCAGGTGGCGAATCGCATCTCTGCATGTCTGGCAGACATATCAGTGTGGATGACGGATCACCACCTCAAGCTGAACTTCGGCAAGACGGAGCTGCTCTTCCTCCCGGGGAAGGACTGCCCGTTCCATGATCTCGCCATCACGGTTGACAACTCCATTGTGTCCTCCTCCCAGAGCGCTAAGAACCTTGGCGTGATCCTGGACAACAAACTGTCGTTCTCAACTAACATCAAGGCGGTGGCCCGTTCCTGTAGGTTCATGCTCTACAACATCCGCAGAGTACGACCCTGCCTCACACAGGAAGCGGCGCAGGTCCTAATCCAGGCACTTGTCATCTCCCGTCTGGATTACTGCAACTCGCTGTTGGCTGGGCTCCCTGCCTGTGCCATTAAACCCTACAACTCATCCAGAACGCCGCAGCCCGTCTAGTGTTCAACCTTCCCAAGTTCTCTCACGTCACCCCGCTCCTCCGCTCTCTCCACTGGCTTCCAGTTGAAGCTCGCATCCGCTACAAGACCATGGTGCTTGCCTATGGAGCTGTGAGGGAACGGCACCTCAGTACCTCCAGGCTCTGATCAGGCCCTACACCCAAATAAGGGCACTGCGTTCATCCACCTCTGGCCTGCTCGCCTCCCTACCACTGAGGAAGTACAGTTCCCGCTCAGCTCAGTCAAAACTGTTCGCTGCTCTGGCTCCCCAATGGTGGAACAAACTCCCTCACGACGCCAGGACAGCGGAGTCAATCACCACCTTCCGGAGACACCTGAAACCCCACCTCTTTAAGGAATACCTAGGATAGGATAAAGTAATCCTTCTCACCCCCCCTCCCCCCCTTAAAATATTTAGATGCACTATTGTAAAGTGGTTGTTCCACTGGATGTCATAAGGTGAATGCACCAATTTGTAAGTCGCTCTGGATAAGAGCGTCTGCTAAATGACTTAAATGTAATGTAAATGTAAATGGAAGAAACACAAAATAACTGTCAATCTCCCTCGGTCTGGGGCTCCATGCAAGATCACACCTCGTGGAGTTGCAATGATCAAGAGAACGGTGAGGAATCAGCCCAGAACTACACGGGAGGATCTTGTCAATGATCTCAAGGCAGCTGGGACCATAGTCACCAAGAAAACAATTGGTAACACACTACGCAATGAAGGACTGAAATCCTGCAGCACCCGCAAGGTCCCCCTGCTCAAGAAAGCACATATACATGCCCGTCTGAAGTTTGCCAATGAACATCTGAATGATTCACAGGACAACTGGGTGAAAGTGTTGTGGTCAGATGAGACAAAAATGGAGCTCTTTGGCATCAACTCAACTCGTGTTTGGAGGAGGAGGAATGCTGCCTATGACCCCAAGAACACCATCCCCACCGTCAAACATGGAGGTGGAAACATTATGCTTTGGGGGTGTTTTTCTGCTTTGGGGACAGGACAACTTCACTGCATCAAAGGGACGATGGACGGGGCCATGTACCGTCAAATCTTGGGTGAGAACCTCCTTCCCTCAGCCAGGGCATTGAAAATGGGTCGTGGATGGGTATTCCAGCATGACAATGACCCAAAACACACAAGGCAACAAAGGAGTGGCTCAAGAAGAAGCACATTAAGGTCCTGGAGTGGCCTAGCCCGTCTCCAGACCTTAATCCCATAGAAAATCTGTGGAGGGAGCTGAAGGTTTGAGTTGCCGTCAGCCTTGAAACCTTAATGACTTGGAGAAGATCTGCAAAGAGGACTGGGACAAAATCCCTCCTGAGATGTGTGCAAACCTGGTGGCCAACGTCAAGAAATGTCTGACCTCTGTGATTGCCAACAAGGGTTTTGCCACCAAGTACTAAGTCATGTTTTGCAGAGGGGTCAAATACTTATTTCCCTCATTAAAATACAAATCAATTGATAAACATTTTGACATGCGTTTTTCTGGATTTATTTGGTTTTTCTCTCTCATTGTTCAAATAAACCTACCATTAAAATTATAGACTGATCATTTCTTTGTCAGTGGGAAAATGTAAAAAATCAGCAGGGGATCAAATACTTTTTTTCCCTCACTGTATCTACCTCTATCGCTCCAGTACCCCTGCACATTGTAAATATGGTATTGGAACTGACCCTCTATATAGCTTACTTACTTTCTTGTGTTGTTCTTATCTTATTTGTATTTCTTGTTTGTTCTAACTTATGTTGTTTTTAGGATAACATTGATTTATGTATTACTGCATTGTACTTGTGCATGATACATTTCAAACTTGAAAATGGCGTTCGTTTCATGTTTTTTTATGTTGTATTAACATGTCTGTTCAATGCTCCACAATGCTGCACCCTACTGAACGCAGTTCGGAATGAAAACAACAAAGATGTTGGCTTTTTTGCCTGGGTGGCCAGGCAGAAACACACACGCACACACTGCCCCAATGGCTTCAGTAAAAGCCAGTCTTACTTGATGTTGGGGAACTTGCTTCGGATCTCCTCAACGAAGATGGGCAGGTTGCCGACCTTGTTCTTGTTGATCCACACGGTGGTGACACTAGGCATGTAGGGGAACTTGACGTGGGACGAGTAGCTGTTGCAGTCCAGGATCAGAGTGCTGAGCTTCTCCAGTTCACCCAGGAGAGCTGGGCTCCGTTGGCAGCTGAATGAAGGAGAAACATTGCCAGGTAGACTGTGTGTTAATAGTATAGTACACATGCATAGCATGTCTCTGATTGGTGCATGAAAGAGAGAGATGGAATTCAGATGTGTGTGTGTGTGTGTGTGTGTGTGTGTGTGTGTGTGTGTGTGTGTGTGTGTGTGTGTGTGTGTGTGTGTGTGTGTGTGTGTGTGTGTGTGTGTGTGTGTGTGTGTGTGTGTGTGTGTGTGTGTGTGTGTGTGTGTGTGTGTGTGTGTGTGTGTGTTTGCCTCTGTCTCTACAGGGCTCAGAGCAGAAGGATACTCCTCCAGCAGGTTGTAGCTGAGGTCCAACACTTCCAGGGTGTCTCGCTGGGCTAGTATGACTTCGTAGGGAATCTCTAGCAATCCCTGGTAGGCAAAGGAGAGACTCCGAAGCCCCAGCACCGGGCCTGGCTGACCGGGCTGACCAGGCCCCCCTGTCTCCATGGCCAAGAGGCAGAGCTACAGCCTCCCAACACCTCACTTCTTGGTGTCAACTAGCCAGATTACCAGGGGATTCAGATACATGGTGCCATAACTCCCAATATCCACCCTCAAATCAAAACGACAAGGGCATCATGGTTTAGTTATTGAGATGACTAATTACCAAAACCTCTTTTCCAGGAGTTAAACATAAACAAGCAGCCAAAATGCTAATCGCTCACCTAAACATCTGCTGAATTGTACATATAATTGACTGACATGATAGTTAAATCAGCTGATGTCCCAGAGAAAACTGGGTTCAAATACTATTTGTAATCTTTTACGCACTGTTACACGGGTAGAAAGAATACACTAACAAGCATTTTATGGCTAGAGGAACATAATACAGTAGTTTATCGTCAGTGAGGTGGTTCGGTTATCATTCAGTTCACCCTTCTTTATTTGTAGAATATAGTAGATCAACAGCAGTGCCTGTTGTCATGTGCTACTATAAAGTCCATTCACCATTAGATCGGGGCTGAGAGTATTGGAGTCCAGGAGGCTATGAATGAATGACCCACTCTGTTAGAAAACCAGACGAAATGCCAGTACATGTAATTCCCTCAGTGAAATGTTTTTCTCCAGGCAGATAAGCCCTCTCATAGTTCTACAAACATCTTTAAATCTTACCATTTGAAATAATTATATGAAAAAGCTACGGTTGTATGGTCAGCAACTCTTAAAAAACAATCTGGATCGCTCACGAATGACACCACGGGTGCAGCAAAGCTGTCTCTCAAACTTGTCAGAGATACTTAGGAACATTCATAGAAGCAGGTCAGTTCAAATAGGCAAACATGATTTCACAAACAATACATACAGCGCATGAACAGATCTATATACAGGTAATCATTCCATTTGATCCAACTCACCGCGATTTGTGGTTTTCAGGCAGCTTTACCGGCTGAGATGCAGTCTGCTCACTGCACATAAAAGGCACTCATTCATGGCTCAGCTCTGGATCACAAGATCCGGATAATCACATTGGCCATTAACCCCTTCCTGTCCACTGGATCTCCCAAAGACATTGACCCGGCAAAACAAGTGGCTTAACAATATGTTACGTTTCAGATAGAAATGTAATGAATAGAGTTGACACGATTCCTTATTCCACGTGTCAGAGAGCCATGTTCATTCTACATAATACATTTCTCTCTAAATGTTCCACAATGTACTGGCCCAGTTAATGTACTGGCCCAGTTATTCCCAAACAAAAATCGTTTTTATAGTTATTCTTGTAGTCAAGGGATACCGTGACGAGATCCTGAGGCCCATTGTCATGCCTTTCATTCACCGCCATCGCCTCATGTTTCAGCATAACACACAGCCTCATGTTGCAAGGCTCTGTACATAATTTCTGGAAGCTGAAAATGTCCCAGTTGTTCCATGGCCTGCATACTCACCAGACATGTTATGTGTACAATAGCGTGTTCAAGTCATGTGTACAACAGCGTGTTCCAGTTCCCGTCAATATCCAGCAACTTCGCACAGCCATTGAAGAGTGGAAAAACATTCCACAGGCCATAATCAACAGCCTGATCAACTCCATGCGAAGGAGATGTGGCAAATGGTCACACCAGATACTGATTGGGTTTCTGATCCACGCCCCTACCTTTAAAAAAAAAAGTTCCGTGACTAGCATATCTATACTCCTAGTGATGTGAAATCCATAGATTAGGGCCTAATGCTTTTATTTAAATTGACTGATTTCTTTATATGAACTGTAACTCAGTAAAACCTTTGAAATTTTTGCATGTTGCATTTATTTTTGGTTCAGTGTACTTTAGAATACTAATAGATACTGCACATTTCCCCTGAAATAAGCCATATAACACTAAACAGTAATATCACTGGCTAAAATAACACAGCAACAGTAACATTATCTGTATACATATTATTAAAGATAGACTCAGCGATATGATGTAGAAGCAGAAAGTAAACAGCATAGTGGGTTATTTTCCGCAACCACTAAGCGATTTGAAGTGTGAGGCTCAACTTCTCAGCTGTTTTAGTCCCCTGGTAACCACGCTGTGAACAGCAGGGATGTTGATGCTCTCATAGAACAAAACGTATAAGATCTCCAAAGCCCGTCTTTCTCCATACATTTTCCCCAAAGGAATGGCTGAACAACCCAGACTCATTTCTGGGTTTTAGTACCTTTGCTATTCTATTAGCTGGCTCCCCCTCGGCCCGGGGAAACAGCCTCTCGCTCTGAAGCACCTCGCTCCTTGGCTCTTATTTGGTTGACAACTCAGCCATCAATCGGTAAGTCTCCGCTCTCTACTGTATAGCTACTGGATTTGTTGTTGTTGTGGTCTCTGGGTTCCTGCTTTGGCTAGATTAATTGGTGTTGATTTCTGGCTTATTACTTAGTTATGTCAACCATGGTGGTTGGCTATTTAGCTGGCTAGGCTAGCATGCATACTAAAATAACTAACTTTATCTGGCTGGCTTGCTTGCCGGCTAAGAGAACTGCATATACAGCACCTTCGGAAAGTATTCAGACCCCTTGACTTTTTCCGCATTTTGTTACGTTACAGCCTTATTCTAAAATTGATTAAATACAAATACATCCTCAGCAATCTGCCCACAATACTCCATAGTGAAAACAGGTTTTAATAAATGTTTGCAAATGTATTAAACATTTTAAATGTAATATCACATTTATATAAGTATTCCGACCCTTTGCTATGACACTCCAAATTGAGCTCATGTGCATCTTGTTTTCAATGATCACCTTTGATGTTTTTACAACTTGATAGGATTCCACCTGTGGTAGATTCAAATGATTGGACATGATTTGGAAAGGTAAACACCTGTCTATTTAAGGTCCCACAGTTGATAGTGCATGTCAGAGCAAAAACCAAGCCATGAGGTCAAAATAATTGTCCGTAGTGCTCCGCGACAGGATAGTGTCTGGGGAAGGGTATTAAAAAGATTCTGCAACATTGAAGGTCCCCAAGAACACAGTGGCCTCCATCATTCTTAAATGGAAGAAGTTTGGAACCACCAAGACTCTTCCTAGAGCTGGCCACACGGCCAAACTGAGGAATCGGGGAAGAAGGGCCTTAGTCAGGGAGGTGACCAAGAACCCGATGCTCAATCTGACAGTGCTTCAGAGTTCCTCTGTGGAGATGGGAGAACCTTCCAGAAGGACAACCATCTCTGCAGCCCTCCACCAATCAGATCGTTATTGTAGAGTGGCCAGGCGGAAGCCACTCCTCAGTAAAAGACACATGACAGGCCACTTGGAGTTTGCCAAAAGGCACAAAGATTCTCTGGTCTGAACCAAAATTAAACTATTTGGTCTGAATGCCAAGTTTCTGGAGGGAATCTGGCACCATCCCTATGGTGAAGCACAGTGGTGGCATGGTGGAGAGTAGTCAGGATTGAGGCAAAGATGAACGGCACAAAATACAGAGAGATCCTTGATGAAAACCTGCTCCAGAGTGTTCAGGACCTCAGACTGGGGCAAAGCTTCCCCTTCCAACAGGACAATGACCCTAAGCACCTTCATGATGTTGCCCTGTTGGGTGAGGTTTATGACTTCCCCTATAAATACCCTTCTCCCTTCTCCCTCCAATCTACAGAATGGACTCTTGGAAAGCCCTTTGTTACCACAGAGAATGGATGGTAACATCAAAAGGTTGGGGAATGGAACATTATTTCCCTTCCTCAACCAGTTGAAAGTGTCTGTTGGTACTTAAAGAATATTACCGGTATGTCAGATCAGTTGTTGTCTGGGACATTATATCTGATGATAGGACGACATAAATTGGATCTAGGAAAGTCTACACATTCTAGGTATCAGATTCACATGGAATTGTTGTGCCATTGAAATGTTTAAATATGAAACTATTTGTGAAAAGATTACATTGAATTTTAGCCTCCTAAATAAGATAATTGTTTCATAGTATAACTTAGGCCCAGTCAGTGGCCACACCCAAGTGAACAGACATTGGTTGAGAACAACACTTCTCTCCCCAGTAAAAAGCCTGTTGACGGGAGTCAACCTTAGATGACGTGAGGACTGCTGTCCGTAGAATTTAAAAGGGCTAATTTCAACTACAACCTAACGTAATTTACATGAGACAAGATAACGTGGAGGTGAGATTGCCACGTTAGAATTGTGAATTTCGACTAGACCAGCCAGAATACAGCGCAAGCTGATTATGGCAGAATGGTATGAACTTTGAACTATTATTCCCAAAGAAGAAGTGATTACATCCTAGTTGTCGCCATCGTTAGTGGAATACTACATTCCTAGTTTTGTAGCCAAAACCAAATTCGCACTCTTTCTTCTTCATTAATGAGTTGTAAATTCATCAATTATGCATGAAGTAGATCGAGACCAGTCTTAAAAGCCAGGTAACAGTGTTTAATTCAAGAGTACTAACTAAAAATACAAAAGAACCCATTTAAAGAGAGGACATGAAATGACATCATCCACACCCAAGTGAACAGACATTGGTTGAGAACTATGAAACACGTCCTTCTCTCCCCAGTAAAAAGCCAGTGTTTTCAGGTCTGGAGAGTCAACCTCATAAACCAGTTCCTGTCTAAAAGATATCTTCTCCTCCACTAATGGAATATCAAGGACCATTCTTATCTGTCAGAAAAAATATATCATCCCTCTCCCTTAAACCTCCCGCAGGTACAGACAATTAATTTTTTACTTGCATTTTCAGTAACAACCTAACAGCTAACCAAGAACCCATGAGATTTCAAGATAACATAATAGTATTAGAATAAATGGTTCTAATTGAAATGATTTATTAATCATTTCAACTGCAGTTGAGAACACAGCCTAGGAATTTTCAACGTAGACTAGCCAGAAAGAGTATTCAAAGGACAATGCTGATTACTTGGCAAATGGTATCTTCGAACTCTTCAAAGCAACTAAATTATTTGCCCTTTTCCGAAAGAAGAATGTGATTACATTCTGTATTTACAGTAGCATAGGTTCTCAAGATCTGATAGGAATTTGTCCCTCAGTCTTCCTGCTCTTTCATTCAAACCCAATCCCCTTTGTAACCAGCCAAAACCAAATTCATGACATGATTAGTAATCTTTGATCTATCCTTCATATAATGAGTTCTGTGTGATTATTTAAAATTAATAATTAAACCAATATGCATTCAACTTGTTAGATTCGAGATAACCAAGTCTTTAAAATCCAGGTAACAGTGTTTAATTCAAGAGAGTACTAACTAAAAATACAAAGAACTTACATTTAAAGAGAGGACATGAAATGACATCATCAGTTTCTCACACTCTCTCCGATCCACAAATCAATAGCACAGTGTTTTCAGGTCTGGAGATTTAAGTGATTGCCTATCCAATATGCTGTGTCTATAAACCAGACATTCCAATCTGTCTAAAAATATCTTCTTGTTTGAGGCACTAATGGAATATCAAGGACCATTCTTATCTGTCAGAAAATATTGTTTATTATCTCTCTCCCTCTGTAATAAACTTCCCGCATTAGAAGATTTATTAGAAATTAATGGAACTCTTTTGACTTTTCAGCTGGATTTTGCATTTTCAGTAACAGCTTAACAAAACATTTGGAAATAAATATGGACGTAGAACAAAACAAACATTTCTTGTGGGAGTCCTGGGAGTGCATTCACAAAGACCAGCAAAGGTTTTATAATGCATTTATGACTTTTGTTGACTCTGTAACATTTGCTTTTGTGGCTGAACGCTGTTCTCAGATGATTGAATATTGTGCTTTGCAATAAAGGTTTTTGAAATCTGACACAGCGGTTGCATTAAGAACAAGTTCATCTTTAATTCTATGTAAAATGTTAGAAATAAATGGTTCTAATCCAGTGAAATGTACAATCATAAAGCACATTATTAATCAGAACAAACTGGAGACTCGATCATGAACTGCAGGTTGCCAACAGCTGCAGTTGAGAACACAGCCTAGGACGAGGACAGACAATCTCCTAAGAAGGATTTAGTAAATTAATAATTAAACCACGTACTTCAAACAATATCCGCTCTAAATGAGAAATGGGATTAAAAAGATAGGAACAGGTGGGGACGTCCAGAAAGAGTATTCAAAGGACAAAAAGGGGAACGATCTCCAGCAGGGCAAACCAGAAGGAAAAGCAAAATGACAAGACAATATAAGACAAAACATCTTCGACCCATCTATCAAAGCACTGGCTCAAAGGAAATCATAGATCTTGCAACTTTTCAGACTTTTCCGAATGGGCTAGGTTATTGAGAATGCATAAAACAGATTCAGGCCAGGAGAGTAACAACTAGGGACAGACTGAGACACAGCAAGTAGGAACAAGAACAGGTTCTCAGGGAACAGACTGAGACCCAGCAAGACCAGGGGCAGAAGCAGAAAAAAATTACAGACTTATTCCTTTGTCCCTCAGTCCTGAGTCCTGCTCTTTCATTCAAACCCAATGGCCCTTTCTTTGTGTGAGCCACTGAAGAACAGCCAGACAGTGTCGGGGTTACTCCACAAGGGACTTCATGACATGATTAGTAATCAATGTATGATCTATCCTGTGCATATATATGTAATTCTGTGTGATTATTTAGTAAATAAATAATTAAAACAACGCCAATTTGTGTATTGCTGATTCAACTTGTTAGCCAGAGTTCAAATAGATAACCAAGTACTTTATGACAATCAGAATGAGACTGAATAAGGTGATGATTAATAATTGACTGATATTGATATTTAGATTAGGGGGAGTATCGTAGCTTGGATGAATAAGGTTAACCCAAGAGTAAACTGCCTGGGACAGCATGGCTCCCACGCCAGGGTAGTGGGTTCCCGACCCGGGACCACCCAACAATAAACTGTTTAGTGCACACAGGTGAACAAGGATAAGCGGATGCAAAACGCTTTGGAGATAGAACAACTATCTGACCGGTGAGGAGGAAGGGAGTTGGCTCTGGATACTGAAGACCGATTCATTATATTCCTCCGGCATGTATATTATTAGTAGTATTGGACAGAAAAACAGGAGAAATAGCAGACATTTTCTGACAAAAACGTTTTGGAAAGGATAGAATCTGACCAATCAAAAGAAGGATTATAACACAACCAGGGATGACCCAAAACAACAGGTGAAAACCTGAACAAAAAATCCAAAAAGGAATGGTCTCAAATCTGAGGTTTGTAGGGTTTCACATAATATACTGGGGAGAGATTGCCATCCAAGGCAAACATGACTGGGCTCCCTAACTGTCTATGTCATGTTCCCGGCCAGATCCGGTCCAGCGTAGATGGACCGGTAAGGCAGTACAGGTACTGCAGTCGCCCTCCGCTTACTGATGAGCTCTGGCCTTTAACTGGACATGAAATGACAAAATGACCAGCGGAACCGCAATAGAGACAGAGGCGGTTGGTGATTCTCCGTTCCTTCCAGCAGAAAGATGTCAACAGTCTCTCTTCTATGAGCTCGGTGACGAAGATCTACCCGTCGTAATGAACTGGAGAGCTATGGTTACCAGTTGTTTGAGGCTTCTATTGTGGAAGAGTGTCGAATAAGAGCTGTTTCAACAAGTGGACTAGGCTGAGGCCAATCAGTTGTTTACTGCGCGTACACGGCTCGGTGCGCTACCCGTGCCTTATTTTTCCTCTGTAATGAATATGCTATTGTCCAGTTGAAATATTATTGAAGATTTATTATAAAAATCCGACCCTACATAGGAATGGAACTCTTTCCCAAAAACTGAACTTTTCAGCTCCTCTTTAAAGTTCAGATTTTGCACTCAGCGCTTGCCTCCCAGTGCTGTGCCCCACTGGAACCAGAGGAGTGAACTAAATGCGTTGGGTTGGAGAAGAACAATATCACACTGGGTGAGTATTTGGACTGCCCGGATAACAAGGTGGGTTATTAACCCTAGGTTCCGGAGACTCAGAAGACCCGGAAAGCTGGTGGCAAACATTTACTGTCCTGAGAGGTGGGAGACCTGGCGAGGGTCTCAACGCATGCCGAGCAGCAGACAATTCCTGACCAGCAAACTCGGTAGAGTGAAGAATCCATATAATTCTTGGTATCCTTCTGTTATGAGGTGAATGAGGACCCAAAAGCGACTTTTGTTTAATCCAGTAAAGAAATATACAATCATAAAGCACAATTCCACTCGTAATGACGAGAACAAACTGGAGACTGATCATGAACTGCAGGTTGCTTTTGAACGTGGACTGCTCAACGCAGCATCTGAGGGAAACAGATGACAGGGCGATGACACAGCACGGTGAACAATAGACAAGGATCCGCAGAAACGGAAAACAAGGGGAGAAATAGGGACTCTAATCAGGGGAAAAGATAGGGAACAGGTGTGGGAAGACTAAATGATTGATTAATCTGACACAGGGGGAAAACGAACAGAAGGAAAAGCAAAATGACAAGACAATATAAGACAAAACATGACATAAAACATGTATCTTTCATCAAAGTTTATGATGAGTATTTCTGTTATTTGATGTGGCTCTCTGCAATTTCTCCGGATGTTTTGGAGGCATTTCTGAACATGGCACCAATGTAAACTGAGGTTTTTGGATATAAATATGAACTTGATCGAACAAAACATACATGTATTGTGTAACATTGAGTCCTGGGAGTGCCATCTGATGAGGATCGTCAAAGGTTAGTGATTCATTTTATCTATATTTCTGCTTTTTGTTCTCTTTGGTTGGAAAATGGCTGAATGCTTTCTGTGACTAGTTGCTGACCTAACGTAATGATATGTTCTGCTTTCGCCGAAAAGCCTTTTTGAAATCGGACGTCGTGGTTGGATTAACGAGAAGTGCATCTTTAAAATGGTGTAAAATACTTGTATGGTTGAGGAATTGTAATTATGAGATTTCTGTTGTTTTGAATTTGGCGCCCTACAATTTCACTGGCTGTTGGCGAGGTGGGACGCTAGCGTCCCAAACGATCCCAGAGAGGTTAAAATAGTTTATTCGGAAGACAGCAGCTCTATAAGCACTCTTCCGTGGTGCCCCAGGTTATTAATTAATTTATTGTTACATGGTTTAATTAAATCACGTAATCAATTAAATGTTAGGTAATCAATTTGAAAAATATCCTGTCATTTTATTTAATCAGTCAGAGACACGACAGCACACAGCCAAGAACGTGCAGGAGTGGCTTCGGGACAAGTCTCTGAATGTCCTTGAGTGGCCCAGCCAGAGCCCGGACCTGCACCCGATCTATCGTCTCTGGAGAGATCTGGAAATAGCTGTGCAGCAACACTCCCCATCCAACCTGACAGAGCTTTAGAGGATCTACAGAGAAGAATGAGAGACACTCCCCAAATATAGGTGTGCCAAGAAGACTCACGGCTATAATTGCCAAAGGTACATTTTTTGCTTTGTCATTATTGGGTATTGTGTGTAGATTGATGAGGGGGGGAAATTATTTAATACATTTTAGAATAAGGCTGTAATGTAACAAAATGTTGAAAATGTCAAGGGGTCTGAATACTTTCCGAAGGCACTGTAGACTGAATCCAGGTGAACGCTATGATCCCTTATCGATGTCAGCTGTTGAATCCACTTCAATCAGTGTAGATGAAGAGGAGGAGATCGGTTATAGAATTATTATTTTGCCTTGAGACGGTTGAGACATGGATTGTGTATGTGTACAATTCATAGGGTGAATGGGCAAGGCAAAATATTTGTGCCTTTGAACGGGGTATGGTAGTAGGTGACAGGCATATCGGTTTGGGTGTGTTAAGAACTGCAACGCTGCTGGATTTTTCACGCTCTGCAGTTTCCTGTGAATATGAAGAATGGTCCACCAGCAAAGGACATCCAGCCAACTTCACAGAACTGTGGGAAGCATTGGCCGTCAACATGTGTCAGCATCCCTGTGGAACGCTTTCAACAATTTGTGGGGTCCAGATATTCAGAGGTGCAACTCAATATTAGGAAGGTGCTCCTAATGTTTTGTACACTCGGTATATGTTCTAAACAATTGTCCATTGCCAGAGGTACAAGGCAAGGATGTCCTCTCAGCAGTTTGTTCTTTGCTTAATCACTGGAACCCCTGGCTCAGGCAGTTTGTCAGTCCACACATGTTCCTATCACTGCTCACATCTCTGACCACTATATCTCCCTTTATGCGGAGGATATTTTATTATATGTTGGAGATGCTCCTCGTACTTTACCAGTCCTTCTCAATATCTTTAAAAACTTCAGTTCAATCTCAGGTTGCAAAATTAATTGGGCCAAATCCTCACTAATACCGCTTTTTAAAGATGAGATGATGAGAAATAGCTCCCTGTCCCCTGACATCCCAATAGTAAGCCATTTCAAATATCTAGGTATTGACATCCATCCGTCCTTACAGATCACCACCACTACCAATTTTAATTGTGTTTATAAACAAGTAGAATCAGACCTACAAAGATAGTCTCAATGCACAAATTAAATTAATATACTTCCTCGGATAAACTTTTACAGCTCTATGATTCCACTTTCACCGCCGCTGGGATATTGGAAGAAACTGCACACTTTGATTTCCAAATTTATATGGAGGGGAAATGTCCACTTTACAAAGACAGAAGTGTTCTGCAGGCCAAACCCTCTCCAATCTTAAATTCTATTTCTGGACCTTTATTTTGCCCCCACTATGTGTGTGGTTGAACCCCAATGTCTCAGTGTCCTGGCTGCCCCTCTAGGAGAATTTACCAAAACTGTACAGGCTCTAAGATCTGGTATATTCAAACATCTCTATCAAAAAAGCCAAACTTACCTTTGGCCCTATCATCATGCAAATGCATGCAATATGGTGTTCAATGGGGAACCATTGCAAATATATTATTAATCATCACCATTCACTCCCATATGCCATTGTTTAATAATTACAGTCTCCTCATGGGTGGCCAACCAATATCTTTTCCAGTTTGGAGTGAGAGAGGAATTCATACTCTCTCTGACATTGTCGACAGTTGTAGCCTACCTGCATTCTGGAAGGGGTTCAGGGGTCATGATAGGGGCTGTACCAAATGTTTTATGTATTATAATAATTCATTATGCTTATGTTGTATAAATAGAAGGGGAGGGGTTTTACGACCTTTACTGACATTTATAGGGTCCTAGACTACAGATTAACAATACATATACATTATGAGGTTTAATATTGTTCCACAGTACTTTTCTAGTCAGTCTGAGAAATGTGTGACTGTGAAGACAGAACTCTGCAGGGGAGTGTAAGAGATTAGTCAGACATTCCACTATAAATCAACTTGGACATTTACTGCTAAGCTTTTAGATAGCTATATAAACAAGAGTTTTTGTGTTGCATAGGCATGGTTTTGGTCTCATAAGTAGAGGATAATGACGTAGGCAGTGACATCACTTGGGCTGGACTTCAGGTTTAATGAAATAACTTGAGGGACCTTTTCTTTGATGCAGAACTGACTCGGAAACATGCGTTATGTTCCTGTTGTCAACTTCTGTCTGCAATTGCATTAATAAAGGTTTTTGAATGATTTAATTAAAGATATTGTCATAACACTAATTTCACCAATGAGCCAATGATTGACAAGGAACAAGGAAACTCATCTCATCCTATCCACAATAATTACCTCAAGGGTAAGTAAGGGCATAGTCTCCAAACTATAAATATTTCTACAAACCAACATATTACCAATCTATTAAAAATGGAATGAAGATATTCCTGTAGTAGATAATAACTGGAGTATCGTCTAATACATTCTCATCAAGAAACCTGATTACTAAATGACCCACTGCAATTTTGCCCGTATGAGTTATCCGACTCAAAAACATTTTTTTCCAGATAAACTCAACCTCTGTCTGTATGCTCTGCCCCCAGGGTACTCCTGGCACATGTATTCATATGGTCTAAGATTGCCAAAAGGAGAACCTTCACTGAACTTAACATACAGGCAGAGGATAATTTTTCCTACAGGCCTAACAGCAGCCAAGAGAATGGTTGCCCAACTAACCATCAATCGCTAGCCTGCAAAATCATAGAATATGAACCTTTGTGTCTTTTCTATAAACTAGGATAACAGTGAGGATTTTCTACACTGGAAAACTTGTTACAGCAGTTGATAATAATCTGCCAATATAATATGTTTAACAATGTACCTGGTAGAAAATAGCACGTCATGCAATGCACGGCTCACCATCAAACTATGCACTCATGCACTGTACAACATATACAACCCCCCCTCCCCCTTATTCCTTATTCTTAAGTGCATGAAAAAGTCCCTGAAAGTTATTGAATCTGACCTGTCAATATCTGTATGAGCCCTGCTTAACGGAAGTATAGTCTTAAATCTATGTTATTTATTGGCTAAAGTTAGGGACCAATTTGCATATATTCACTTTTAGTCCTCTAAAAACATGTGGAACTGCATGTAAATCATTTTTATTTCAAACCATTTTCAAATGTTGTTCCCAATGTCACACATTGTCCCTGTTATATATAGAAATACCCATATATGGACTACAACTCTTAGCAATGTCATGACGTTGGCCTCTTTGAGTATAGCAACCCCATCCCCCTCTCCCTGCCTCCCCCCATTGCCTCCTTCAACTAGGCTGCTGTGGTCAGAGGTCGTAAATTCCTGTGAAGACCTCATGGACACACCGTTATAGAGAGTTGTTTTTCATGGAGACAAAGGAAATCCTTCCACCTCACAGAACTTGAGGTACGAACAAATTTCATGTTCCAGAGAAAGTGTAAAAGATCAGTGAAGAATCCAGCTACGAACTGGTGCATTTGTCATAACTTGGGAAGCTCAAGAGAGACGGTGTGGCAACATTACCATAACGCTGTTTATATAATAGCCTCAGATATGAGGTTTACATCTAATTGTTGTATAAGATGAATTAGTGAGTATGATACTGTTTGTATAATTGTGTAATATGATTGTGGACTGTTTAATGAAGAAAAATACAATTCCCTTTTGATTCAAACTAAATCAGAGGACTGCCCCTGAGCTCAGTTAGGGTCAGAGATCCTGGGACAGCCCTCTTCGGCCCTTCCGAATAAAACCCCCACTCTGGTTTTCGTTCAGCAGACCATGTTTTTCTCCATTAGGGGAGGACAAAAGTTGGAGACCAAGCTTACCTCAATTACGAGATGGCTAAAGGTGTAGACCATTGCTGAATCTTTTTAACCATACCACATGGTTAAACTCTTAGACTATCGATACCGACAGAATAAGAACAAGTCTTTGATACTAATTACTAGTCTGCAGCTAGGAATTCGGTATCATTGAACGCGAAGAACGACAACCGCCGAAACATCCATTCTATAACGAATGTCACTTTGAACTATCCCCTCTAACCAAACGGAGAGAGAGAGAGGTTGAGAGACGGACAATTCTACAAAATAAATACTTTTCACCAGCAACCAAGACGACACACTGAGCGTAAATATATATATTGATTGCAATTGTTCCCGAATGAGTGAGCATTCATGTGTAAAGGATTAGCATTTTAATTGTTATAATTAACTCTGTAGTGACTTCTTGGTCAAACCCCTCCCCATTTCCCCTTTGTCTAACAAACCGCCATGCCGGTTCAGCCCACCAGGGCACATTCTCCTATCATTTCATGTAACCACATTTACCAAGTTTGTTTGTTTGTTTATGCATTTCTTTGAATTACTTAGTTAGTAATAAATAAATTATTTAAGACAATTGATGTATGGATGACTCCTAGTGAAGAAGACTGGGTTCGTGCAGATAACGAACAATTTACGACGTTTGGAATCAGACTAACGTGATAAATAAATCATTAATCAGAAGACTATTGATCAGATATGAAAATATCTGAAAGGTTATTTTGGGAAATTATAACTTTGTAATCTGAATACTTTCCTTGGTTCCCCAACTTCCTAGTTAATTACAGTTACATGATTATTCAGTTTAATCGAGTAACTAATTACAGAGAATCTTTGATAAAAATGAAGTCTTCAGTTTAATGATAGTAAAGACATGTCAGCAGTATAAAATGATTACTTTATATGTACTTAAGCAGGTCCTGTGGGTGGGAAGGGGAGAGGGTGGGGGAATAAATGTATATTTGTGTAATGTCTGTTGGTTTGTGTATTTGTTTTTGTCTTGTCAACTAAAAAATTCCTTGTGATTGCAATACTTTCTACAAAACCTCCCATTTCATTTCTAGTACCTGAGAGAGATGCTGAGATCAGTCTGGTGAAGGTTGAGGACATTCCAAACAAGAAGAACCTTGAAGGAAACCCCCGCCTGCTGCAGCGGATCCTGGATGTGCGTAACGTACAGTACGGCAGAAAAAAACAAAAGAATAACAATAAAAACGTACTGACTGAAAAAGTGCCTGAAGGAAAAACAAAGCTAAAAAGATGTGTTTTAAGATCTCTGTTAAATGTGTGCACAGTTTCAGCCTCCCTCAGGTTCTCTGGCAGGCTATTCCAGAGGATGGGGGCATAGTAACTACAGGCTGCATCTCCACTAGGCTTTGGGTTAGCTATAAGGCCTGTGCCAGAGGACCTACGTGGGACATAACTCAAAAGCATGTCTTATGTATTGGGGTGCACAATCGTGGATTGATTTAAAAACCAATAGAATAATCGTCAAACTAATTCTAAAACTCACAGGCAGAGAGTGCAGACACTTTAAAACCAGTGTAATGGTGCTCTCCGTCTGGTCTTGGTCAACACCCGTGCTGCGTCATTCTGTATGTTTTACGGTTGACCAATGGCTTTCTTGGGTAGACCAGACAGGAGAGCATTGCAGTAGTCAAGCCTGCTTGTAGTAAAAGCATGGATGAGTCTCCTGTATCAGCCTGAGAGAGAAATGGCCGCACATTGGCAATGTTCCTCAGGTGGTAAAAAGCTATTTTGGTCTCATTCCCAATGTGTGATTTGAAATTGAGTTCGAATCTAAAATGACACCGAGGCTTTTTCCCTGGTGTTTCATCTTATGTTGCCCGTGAATTAAAACGTGCTGCCAGATTCTCTCTCTGTGCTTTGGCTCCAATATTAATGACCTTGTATTAATTTAGCTGGAGGAAGTTGTGAGCCATCCAAGTATTTTAAACCACTGACTAATACAGTCTAATGATTTGTGTGGAGCTAAAATCATCTGGTGACAGGGAAATGTAAAGTTGTGAATCTTCTGCATAGCAGTACAAATCAACGCTGTGCTTTCTGATAACGCTGCCAAGGTGTAATATACAGTATATAAACCGGACTCAAAATCGAACCTTGTGGAAAGGCACATGTGATATCTATTTTTTCTGAGTTATGTTCAACAAGAGTGACAAAAAACTCTTGACCGGTTAAATAGGTCCGAAACCAATTTAGAACTGGACCAGAGAGGCCAACACACCTCTCCAGTCTGTCCAGAAGGACATCTTGGTCAATAGTGTCGAATGCAGCACTTAATAAATCCAAGGACAGAGAGCTGTTTAGCATCTGAGTTGGCTCTAAGACCATTTACCACTTTAACTAAGGCTGTCTCTGTGCCGCGGCGGGCATGAAAACCAGATTGGATTTCCTTTTTTAACGTAAAAAAATGATTTTGCTGTTTGAAAACCAATTTGGCTGAAGAATGGAAGGTTGGAAATTGGCCGATGTGACAAGAAGAAGCCTGGGTAATGGGAGAGAGTGGGCAGATGATTTGACCCAAGTAGTGCTTAACATACACTTTTTCCCCTGTGATATAAAGAAAACAACCTTTATTATACATTTATGACATTTTGTCTGCAATCTATGGGTTAGTTAAACTTCTCTGTAATACAATTTTCTAACGCACATATTCTTCTCTCTTATATCAAACCACAAATGCAGTGGTGTTGAACATGAGGTGAGATGAGGCTACTGATCACAAGCTGCTCCTCTCCGCTCAGACCCTCACTGAATCCAATCTTTGTCGTTCAGTACTGGAGCTTTACCCTAGGCAATAGGCGGAACTACACATTTGAACCAGAATGGATATTTTTTATTACTCTGTTCCTCTGACAAAAGTAATGAAAAATGATGGTGTTGACTGAGTCATGCGCACTAGCAATACACTCACACACATAAAAAATGCAGCCCTGCCACTTGGACCCCACTCTGTGAGCCTGCACACACAGCAATGATGATCGCTCTATGGCTTCTATATTCACTGGCTCTGATGGGTGAGTTCTCAAGGTGGTTCAATTAGCCATTTTCCGCATGATGAGTAACCTTGCTTGAGACCTGTAGACATACGTTAGCTCCCGGAGCTAATGCCTTGCACAGTCGTGAGTTGCACAGTGTACACTTGGTTGATGAGAGGAAGTTAACCGGTCCTGTTTGCCATTATTATGGTACCCGGCATAATGTCTAATATGGGACCTCATCTCCTTAGCAGGTGGCGTCTCAAGTATGAGCAATTGTTCCTATCATCGTCTTCTAGATCACCTGGGTCTGTCACAGAAAAGTGAGAGTTTATCAAATGTGCGGCCGGTGTGGAACTGGACAACACCTACGCCGGTTATGGTGGACACTTATCTATATGGTATTTTGGATGTGGTAAGTGTTTTTAGCTCCTTGCAGTTTACAGATTCAGATCTAACTTTCAATAGTGTCTGTTGTTTCATATTCCTTGTGGATTGACCACTGACTGATACATTCATGCACCCTTTGTACTGTATGTTAATAAACATCTCCTACCATTTCATTCGCTCTTCCGACTGTCCGTCAACTCCTAGCCGAACCTCGTGTCACAGCCACTGACAAAGCACATGCCTGCAATCCTTACATCGTAGCGCAGCAGAAGAGTGGTTTCATCACTATCAATTTATAGTCATTCATTTCAAACAATTCACAGATTTTAAACCAAAAAAAAACGTTCTGCTTGTCATGGACAATATATTTGAGATGAAAGGCAAGTTCCTAATGAGTTCAGGAAGCCAAGATAGAGCTCTGTGCGACATTCACAGCGATGGGGGCAAAAGTGTTGATCAAGAGACCTTTCGAAAATATGCACATTTTCTCTAACACTAAAACATACAAATATGTATTTTACAGTTATGAGGAAGGTGAAATCTTATAGTTAGCCCTTTTATAATTCTATCACACTATCTTTAGAATGCATATGTCATTTTGAGCCTTATTCATACAGTTTTGTTGAATAGGAAATACATCATATAAAATATTTGTACTGTGTACTTGAGCTTGTGTCCTCAAAAGTGGCTACACCTCAGCAATGTATAACTATTTTTACCAGAAAGGTGAGATTGTAACCTTTCTCCGAGTATGCAGCATTACTAGTTATTGTTTATAGCTCTCTCATGATAAATAATTACTTTTGGGGATTCCATGGATTACATTTAGTTACATTTAACTGGTATGTTAAAGTGACTAGCACTAAACTGATTTCAGTACTTTGTAATGCAGTGCACTGAATGATACCTGTGTAAGTAAATACACAATATGCACTGCATGCACTACCACACACTCCATCCAGTGTTGTCTCTGTGACATCCTTTCATTTCTGATTGTTTGCAGAATGAGAAGTCCCAAACCTTCACCTCCCATGTGATGATCTCAATGGTAAGTACAGTACAGTTAATCATGTTTTCTTTTTTGAACAGGTGTTTGAGTTGTGTGGTTGCAATATTAACAGTCTCTTGTCTCTGCTATATCTTGGCATGCATCATTCAAGAATCAAGACTATATTTCAATTGTTTGCAGTGCAATGGACATACAATGCAAAATGTCTCAGGAAAGACTGTATGGGTTGGCAATACACATTATAGAAAACAGGTTGACCCGCAACCTAGACCCTACAAGCCGTGGACACAAATTTGCACACATAAAAGGAGGATTTCTGAAAACATTTATAAATAGCACCTAAATTGCAGCTAAAGACAGTATATACTGTAGCTATTGATAGTACACTGCATACTGAAACAATCTCTAGTAGTTAGTGTTTTGAGGGTGGACTGACTGTATTATTTGGCATTAATAGACTGGTTTTTACAAACAACCACTCTTTATCCAAGCTAGGAGAAAGCGCGAGGACGGCTCATGTAATGCAGGTTCAGTTAGCCTATACAGGACAGCTACCAAATCCATTGGTAGCTGATTGTCACATTCATTTTCGATACAAAAGAATAATAATCTGCAATGTTTGAATTCCCAACTTTAGTTACTCAAAAAGTAAATCCATTATTGCCAGCGGTCTAAATCCATTACAGCCAGCGGTCTAAATCCATTACAGCCAACGGTCTAAATCCATTACAGCCAGCGGTCTAAATCCATTACAGCCAGCGGTCTAAATCCATTACAGCCAGCGGTCTAAATCCATTACAGCCAGCGGTCTAAATCCATTACAGCCAGCGGTCTAAATATACAGCATTGTGACACCGTGTATAGCTTCAAATGTTAGGCTTAACCTGAGACAATTGCGACCAAACAGACCTACTAATAAACATTTATCCATTAGCTAAAGCAAAGCCCTGGCACCATAGAAAGCCTATCATCGATTCGATAGGCATGCAGCTGCATAGACATGTTGCAACTTCAGCACCATGGACAGTGATCGACTTTGAGTGTCTGTCTGGATGACACATTCGATTATTACACAAGGACTACTTTTAACATATGGTTTGTTTAACTTTGCGATCATTGGTTTTTGTTTGGCATAGATTTTAAAGCGAGAAATATGAGCCTCAGCGTAATTCCTTTACCATGGAATTGCCCAGTAACTATAGATTATATTGACATAACGTCAATCCATCTCTAAAAGGCTGTGAATGTCTTCATCTCATTTGACCTCTTGCTCTCCTCATGTTAGATATTGAATACTCCACCTGCCTAATCAGACACAAGAACCATTCATCATCGATATGAATGTCATTGGTTCCTCATGACTCAATTGCACTCTTGACCAATAACACCATCCATTCACTGCAGTGTTATATCATGTTTTAATAAAAACACATAGGTTTAGCTTTTACCTTGGTCTGTAATGACTCAAAAATAGATTGTGGTTTTATTCACCCATGAGCCTCTTCACTCCCATGTTTTTTTACAGGGCTGGGAGAATGAACTGATATCGTGGGAACCCAATGACTGGTGTGGGATTGAGAGCGTAGCAGTTCCCAGAGACATGCTGTGGATACCAGATGTCATGATCTTAGAGGAGTGAGTACCATTCATCATAGGGATGTTGAAATGATTGATATCATTTGCACACGCTTACAATGCCATGATGTCAAAAGTAATTGAAGTGTAGAGTACTCTAGTGAATGTCAATAATAGTGCATGTTTGACAAGAGGTTCAATAAAAAATCTGAAACATCCTTGACATTGGGCATGAGCATTGTGTGTGAGAACCCCATTTCTCTGTGTGTGTTTAGCACACTGTTTCAGGGACAAGATATACCATAGATTACAGGTACTTCTATGAGAAGGCTGTTTTCACTCATGGCAATTAGAACGGATGTGTTTCCTACTGGAATCTGCTCTCTTCATAAGCGTCTTAAAAACGGCAAATATGTCTCGTTGTCTAGGAGAGCGTAGCTGAGTAAAGTCATTTCAGTCCACACATATCTGGAGTGTCCTGTGATGACATCGAGTCGCTATCAGACGATACTTATACAAATGTCAATTGTTAAACCTTTACTGTGTACCGATGTTTGTCCTGTGTAACTGTGGTCCTTTCTTTGTTTGCTGAAATCCATCATTTTTCATTCAACTTTAATTGTAGGCTGAGATTCGATTGATTTGCACATGTGCATTTGCACTGAGTCGCCATCTTAGAGCAACAGAAAGGAGAAGGATGATTTGTATTTGATGAGTTATATTAAAAAGTATGGATTTCAGCAAACAAAGAAAGGACCACGGTATCGACTGATAGCAACTCAATGTAGCCGGTGGTACACTCCGCAACTCAACTCCACAGAGATGTATACTGCATATGGACAGAGTAGAGTTTACTCAGCTAGGGAGAGTGATGTCTTGTTTGCTTTTAATGAAAAACACAATGGGCCTGACCTGCAGTCTGATATCTAATGCCAAGTGAATTTAAACTAAATCTGTTGCCCCATGATGTAATGTTAGCAAAGAAATCATATAATAATGACAGTATGTCTCTTTAAAATAAGTCAACTCTAACTGTAGCTGAATACTTATACACTGTTGTCTGCACCCTCAGCATTTCTGATACAGGCAGTATCACATTGAGCCCCTACACAGAGGTGGCCCACTCTGGCATGGCCTATGTGACAGAAAGCCGCCGGTTGACCACCACCTGCAAGATGAATCTTTTTAAGTTCCCCTTTGACACCCAGAACTGCAGCATTACCTTTATTTCCTTTATGCTAAAAGGTACACACACACACACACACACACACACACACACACACACACACACACACACACACACACACACACACACACACACACACACACACACACACACACACACACACACACACACACACACACACACACACACACACACACAGACACACACACGCAGGAGGTATAATTTATTTTCTTTAATCTTTTTACTGATAGGTATAAAGTTGGGGCCCTTCTCCAACAGCATTATCATGAGCCAATTTTCCGAAAAGGTCATGGTTACATTGGGGGAATGGGACTTCCTGGGCATTAGGTTGTCCATGGAAAAGCTCATCTACGACAACAACATTGTTTGGGACAAGCTGGTCTACAAGGTATGCAAATCAGAGAGAGCAAGAACTTGAACAGGAATGTGTTCTCTCATGGTATTTGATCATTCTCAAAAAACATGTTAAATCCAGTAAGTTACTATTTTCCTCACAGATCAGCATACGAAGAAGGCCCCTTTTATATGTGATCAACCTCCTACTACCACTCTTGTTTTTCCTCATCCTGGACTTGGCCTCCTTTTTCATTGATGAGGCCAAGGGGGAAAAGCTGGGCTACAAAGTGACCATACTCTTGTCCATCTCTGTCTTACTGCTGATTCTAAATGACATCCTGCCTTCCACAGCAGATGACCTGCCACTCATAGGTAATAATATTAACTACCAATCGTACCATGTCAAATCTCAATCCATCTACCTCTCCAAATCAAAGTTTATTTGTCACATGCGCCGAATACAACAGGTGTAGACGTTACAGGGAAATGATTACTTACAGGTATTAGGTGAACAATAGGTAAGTAAAGAAATAAAAACCACAGTAAAAAGACAGTGAAAAATAACAGTAGCGAGGCTATATACAGTAGCGAGGCTATATACAGTAGCGAGGCTACATACAGACGCCGGTTAGTCGGGCTGACTGAGGTAGTATGTATATGTAGATATGGTTAAAGTGACTATGCATATATGATAAACAGAGAGTAGCAGTAGCGTAAAAGAGGGGTTGGCGGGTGTTGGGTGGCGGGTGGCGGGACACAATGCAGCTAACTCGGTTAGCTAATGTGCGGGAGCGCTGGTTGGTCCGGCCAATTGAGGTAGTATGTACATGAATTTGCACACAATGCAAATAGTCCGGGTAGCCATTTGATTACCTGTTCAGGAGTCTTATGGCTTAAGGGGAGAAACTGTTGAGAAGCCATTTTGTCCTAGACTTGGCACTCCGGTACCACTACTTGCCATGCGGTAGTAGAGAGAACAGTCTATAACTGGGGTGGCTGAGGTCTTTGATAATTTTTAGGGTCTTTCTCTGACACCGCCTGGTGTAGAGGTCCTGGATGGCAGGCAGCTTAGCCCAGTGATGTACTGGGCCGTACGCACTACCCTCGGTCCTTCTGTAGCTCAGTTGGTAGAGCATGGCGCTTGTAACGCCAGGGTAGTGGGTTCGATCCCCGGGACCACCCATACGTAGAATGTATGCACACATGACTGTAAGTCGCTTTGGATAAAAGCGTCTGCTAAATGGCATATATTATTATTATTATATTATTATATATTAGTGCCTTGCGGTCGGAGGCTGAGCAAATGCTGTACCAGGCAGTGATGCAACCAGTCAAGATGATCTTGATGTTGCAGCTGTAGAACCTTTTGAGGATCTGAGGACCAATGCCAAATCTTTTTAGTTTCCTGGGGGGGAATAGGTTTTGTCGTGCCCTCTTCACGACTGTCTTTGGTGTGGTTGGACCGTTCTAGTTTGTTGGAGATGTGGACACCAAGGAACTTGCTCCACTACAGCCCCGTCGATGAGAATGGGGGCGTGCTCGGTCCTCCTTTTCCTGTAATCCCCAATCATCTCCTTAGTCTTGGTTACTTTGAGGGATAGGTGCTTCTACACCTGCATTGCTTGCTGTTTGGGGTTTTAGGCTGGGTTTCTGTACAGCACTTTGAGATATCAGCTGATGTACGAAGGGCTATATAAATAAAATTTGATTGATTGATTATTCTGGAACCACCCGGCCAGGTCTCTGACCTCCTCCCTATAGGCTGTCTCGCTGTTGTCGGTGATCAGGCCTACCACTGTTGTGTGGTCTGCAAACTTAATGATGGTGTTGGAGTCGTGCCAGGCCATGCAGTCATGGGTGAACAGGGAGTACAGGAGGAGACTGAGCATGCATTCTCACATAGATGTTCCTTTTGTTCCTTTTTTCTGGGATAATGGTGTTGATGTGAGCCATCATTTAAGCAGGTTGCCTTCATGTTCTTGGGCACAGGGACTATGGTGGTCTGCTTGAAACATGTTGGTATTACAGACTCAATCAGGGACATGTTGAAAATGTCAGTGAAGACTCTTGCCAGTTGGCCAGCACATGCCCAGAGCATACGTCCTGGTAATCCGTCTCGCCCTGCGGCCTGGTGAATGTTGACCTGTTTAAAGGTCTTACTCACGTGGGCTACGTGATCACACAGTCGTCCAGAACAGCCGATGCTCTCATGCATGCCTCAGTGTTGCTTGCCTCGAAGCGAGCATAGAAGTGATTTAGTTTGTCTGGTAGGCTCATGTCACTGGGCAGCTCGCGGCTGTGCTTCCCTTTGTGTCTATAATAGTTTGCAAGCCCGAGCGTCGGAGCCGGTGTAGTAGGATTCAATCTTAGCCCTGTATCGACGCTTTACCTGTTTTATGGTTCGTCGGAGGGCATAGCAAGATTTCTTATAAGCTTCCGGGTTAGAGTCCTGCACCTTGAAAGCGGCAGCTCTACCCTCTAGCTCAGTGCGAATGTTGCCTGTAATCCATGGCTTCTGGTTGGGGTATGTCAGTACAGTCACTGTGGGGACAACATCCTTGATTTACTTATTGATAAAGCCAGTGACTGATGTGGTGTACTCCTCAATGCCATCGGAGGAATCCCGGAACATGTTCCAGTCTGTGATAGCACAACAGTGGATAGTGACCAATAGATCCTAGCTAAGCTAAAACTGTTTTGCAAGGCTAATGTTTTCTAATGAACTGTTTGATCATGGCTAAGCTGTTAGCACTTTATGTTATTTTGTACCGTAAATGGTCAAGTCTGGTCATCTGGGGCCACAGTTGACATTTTGTTGATAAAAAGAACATGTCAAGCAGTTGCGTGATTATAGGAACACATCTCTATCAGTTTATGATAACATAAGCCCGCTGCGCACAGTATCATGTAACACTGTTAAACACAAACCCACAATAAACCTGCAATTTTGTTATTAAGGATAGGAAATGTACAATGTGAAGTCTTCATCTCATCTTCACATCATTTGTCCTCCATCTCCAGCTCTTTACTGCATCGTAATCTTTGCCCTCACGGGCCTCAGTCTCCTGGAGACCATGCTGGTGAGCTTCCTGATTGATATGGACAGCAGGGTTGATCACGACATCCAGACCTCTCCTAAGACCTGTGAAGAGACTCCGGAAGAGACCGAATGCCAAAGAGGTGAAATCTCTCGTTGTTTTGTCATCCTCATAAGAGTGTTGATTCTTGGGTCAACGCCATGTTGATTCTATGAGGGAGGAAGGGGATTGTTCATGATGCTCAAGATCTTTCCTTATGTTTCTAAGTACTTGCTACAAAACCTCCCATTGTCCTCCTAGAGTCTCAGAGAGATGCTGAGATCAGCCTGGTGAAGGTTGAGGACATTCCAAACAAGGACCTTAATGGAGACTGGCTGAGCAATCCCCGCCTACTGCAGCGGATCCTAGAGGTGCGGAACATACGGCAGAAATGGTTTTTTGCTAGCGTGAGATGTGACAAGAAAAAGCCTGGGTACTGGGAGAGAGTGGGCCGACAAATTGACCAGGCTTACTTTTGCCTTTATCTCATCACCACCATTGGTTTTCTGGTATTCACTTATCATCAGTGGCTTCATTAGTTTTGCACTTTATACGGTGTGTGTAGATCATATGTCTTGGCACTCGAGGCCCCCCGTCTGCTACCTGCCTATATTCTAGAATATATATTTAGCTTTTAGCTATACTCACATGCCTTGTGTTTGACCTTACCTTTTTACGTTACTTGACCCATGTGATCTTCTTCTTCTTTCAAATTGGTTGTACATGGTGTCTGTATCTGTAGAGTTGTCCTTCATGATATTACTTTGTGGTTACGTTTACAGATAGTAAATAAACTGCTAGTTTGCTTTGCTCATGTGTTCACTGTCTTTCATAACAAAATAAATCCCCCAAAACCAAAGTAGTGCTTAACATACACCTTTTCCCATGATATCAAGAAAACAACCTTTATTCTACATTTAGGACATTTTGTCCGCAATCTATGGGTTACTAAACCTATCTGTAACACAATTCTTTAAAGAACATTCTTCTGTTCATGAATAAATATTCAGAACTCTATAAAAAATATAACAAAAAGTCCTTTTATCCTTTTTATCCTTTTGTAAAATACACGGTTTATTTAAATATTTGTTACATTATTATAATGTGTGTGTGTCTCTCGGTGGGTAAGCATTTGTTTGAGTTCAAACCACAAACTCACCAGTGGTGTTAAAGGAAGTATATATGAAACAAGGGGTCATGGAGAAGGAAACCCTTCACTAGGTACCATAGTACTGTTTTTTCACTCTATTTATGAACATATTATCGCAAAAAAAAAGTAACAATATTCATTTTAAACAAACGGTTTACTTAAGTACTTTTTGAAAGTTCTGGATGTTTGGCATTCTGAAACAATGGAATTTGACATCAGTAGAGGAACCAGTCAAGCAACTGCAGCATACAAGCTCTGGAGAAATGTGCTATGGAGAGAGCCTTCTATCAGTGGAGATCAAAGGTGAGACAGATGTCATTTTTTATCATTTACCTTAACATGTACACTGAGTGTATAAAACATTAGGAACACCTGCTCTTTCCATGAGACTGACCAGGTGAAAGCTATGATCCCTTATTGATGTCAATCCCCTTCAATCAGTGTTGATGAAGGGGACAAGACAGTTTAAAGAAGGATTTTTAAGCCTTGAGAGAATTAAGACATGGATTGTGTATGTGTGCCATTCGGAGGGTGAATGGGCAAGATAAAAGATTTAAGGGCCTTTAAAACAGGGTATAGTAGTAGGTGCCAGGCACACCAGTTTGAGTGTGTCAAGAACTGCAATGCTGCTGGGTTTTTTACACTCAACAGTTTCCTGTGTGTTCCAAGAATGGTTCACCACTTAGAGGTTATTCAGCCAACTTGACACTACTGTGGGAAGCATTGGAGTCAACATGGGCCAGTATTCCTGTGGAACGCTTTCGACACCTTGTCGAATCCATGACCCTACGAATTGAGGCAGTTCTGGGGGCAAAAGGGGGTGCAACTCAATATTAGGCAGGTGCTCCTAATGTGTACACTCAGTGTATATTTAAGAGATAATGCACAAGGGGGTGTGTTATATGGCCAATTTACCACGGCCAAGGGCTGTTCTTAGGCGCGATGCCTTATTGCTATTATAAACTGGTTACTAATGTAATTAGAGCAGTAACAATAAATTATTTGTCATACCCATGGTATACGGTCTGTTATACCACAGCTGTCAGCCAATCAGCATTCAGGGCCCGAACCACCCAGTGTATATTTAAATATGTACAGTATATGGAAACACTAACACAATAGAGTGGGATATCCCCTGGAAGAGTGCGTAGAAGGCTTTAATACTGAGAGGTACGCAAATTTACAGATTTTGTTTTGTGTTCGCTGCTGGCATCTGAACTGATCCAGAAACTTGATAACAAAAAGAAGCCCTACCCTGAGAACATGTTGGGGTTACTACTACACAACCTCCATGAACACTAGTAAGACACATGTTTTCCCAGTACTAAAAGTTGTCCCTCTCTTACCATTGAAGGAGGCTTAGTGTTTCTTTCTCCTTCTGCAGTGCTGAGGATACAGGTGTTGACCTGATGATGACATTCCCTGATCTCTTCCAGACTGGTCTCAGACTAGAGATCACATGGTACTCAAATTAGTATAATATTTTACGACTGGTAAATGTTACATAAGATGTAAGGTTATTTAAGGCAAAACAAATGACAGGAGTGCAATTGGTCAGGGTGGATGGGTAAGTGTGTAACGCAAATGTCTAGTAACCCAAAGGTTGCGTATTCAAATCTCATCACGGACAACTTTAGCATTTTTGCCACTTTGCAACTACTTAGCATGTTAGCTAACCCTTCCCCTAACCATAACCTTAACTTCTTTAGCTAACCCTTCCCATAACCATAATGCTTTGACCTAACTCCTAACCTTAACCCCTAGTGCTAGCCACAACAAATTGCTCATTCGTAACATATACACTACCAGGAACACCTACTCATTTTTCTTGATGGTAGAATAGCACATATTGAATCATGTCGTAAACAACAAAGTGTTTAACAAATCAAAATATATTTGAGATTTGAGATTCTTCAAAAAGCCACCCTTTGCCTTGATGAGAGCTTTGCAAACTCTTGGAATTCTCTCAACCAGCTTCATGAGGTAGTCACCTGGAATGCATTTCAATTAACAGGTGTGCCTTGTGTTGTGACAAGGTAGGGGGATATACAGAAGATGTCGCTATTAAGTAAAAGACTAAGTCCATATTATGGCAAGAACAGATCAAATAAACAAAGAGAAACGACAGTCCATCTTTACTTTAAGACACGAAGGTCAGTCAATACAAAAAATGTCAAGAACTTTGAAAGTTTCTTCAAGTGCAGTCGCAAAAACCATCAAGCGCTATGATGAAACTGGCTCACATGTGGACCACCACAGGAAAGTAAGACCCAGAGTTACCTCTGCTGCAGAGGATTAAGTTCATTAGAGTTACCAGCCTCAGAAATTGCAGCCCAAATAAATGGAGAGTTCAAGTAACAGACACATCTCAACATCAACTACTCAGAGGAGACTGTGTGAATCAGGCCTTCATGGTCGAATGAATGCAAAAAAACACTAAAGGACACCATTAAGAAGAAGAGACTTGCTCGTGCCAAAAAACACGAGCAATAGACATTAGATCGGTGGAAATGTATCCTTTGGTCTGGAGTCCAAATTGGATATTTTTGGGTCAAACTGTTGTTTCTTTGTGAGACGCATTGTGGGTGCGCGGATGATCTCCGCATGTGTATTTCCCACCGTGAGGCATGGAGGAGGAGGTGTTATGGTGTGGGGGTACTTTGCTAGTGACACTGTCTGTGATTTATTTAGAATTCAAGGCACACTTAACCAGCATGGCTACCACCGCATTCTGCAGCGATGTGCCATCCCATCTGGTTTGGGCTTAGTGGCACTATCATTTGTGTTTCAACAGGACAATGACCCAACACACATCCAGGCTGTGTAAGGGCTATTTTACCAAGAAGGAGAGTGATGGAGTGCTGCATCAGATGACCTGGCCTCCACCGTGCCCTGACCTCAACCAAATTGAGATGGTTTGGGATGAGTCAGACCGCAGAGTGAAGGAAAAGCAGCCAACAAGTGCTCAGCATATGTGTGAACTGATGGACATCCACAAATTAATACAGATCATTTGAAACGTAACATATCACACTAAATGGAGTGTCTCAGATTTACATACAGAATAATACAAAATGCTCGGAGACTACGTTGTCTTTTCTGATGCGTCTATATGTTTACCAAGAAACAAGGCTGCAATTCAAAGGTCAGATTTTTTACAATTAACTATTGTCGTACTTTAAACTTTTTGTAAGTAGAGCCAGTGATCTGTCTAAAGGACATGTTATGCTATATTTTCACTGACAGAGTTAATATCCATATGATTTTTAGAAATAAAATATCTTACATGGTAAATCCTATCTATCATGGGAGATCATATAAAATACTGTATGATTTTGTTTCACATTTGAATGTAATCCTCATGAGGCTATTGTTAATTTGTTTCAGTTTACTTATGATAGCAATGAGTTTGATATGATAGCGATGACTTTATTGTTCATAGAGTTCATACTCAATCATGAGCTCAATACGGAAGTGGTCTGAAGCAGATGCTAAACTACAGGACTGTTACACTAGCACAGACTGGAATATGTTCAGGAATTCATCCAATGGCATTGACGAGTTTACCACATCAGTCACCGGCTTCATTAATATGTGAATCGACAGCGTCCCCACAGTGACCGTACGTACATATCCAAACCAGAAGCCATGGATTATAGGTAGCGTTTCAAGGGGGCGGACACTAATCTGACGATCCATCAAACAGGCAAAGCATCAATAAAGGACCAAGTTCAAATCCTACTACACCGTCTCGGACTCGTCAGAAGTGTCAGGGCTTGCAAACTATCATGGATTACAAAGGAAACCCAGCCGATAGCTGTCGAGTGAGGTGAACCTACCAGACAAGCTAAATGCCTTCTATGCTCACTTCGAGGCTAGCAAAACCAGCATGAGAGGACCAGCTGTTCCGGACGACTGTCTGATCACGCTCGCCATAGTTGATGTGAGTAAGACCTTTAAACAGGTTAACATTCACAAGGCCGCAGGGCCAGAAGGATTACCAGGATGCGTACTCGGAGCATGCGCTGACTAGCTGGCAAGTGTTTTCACTGACATTTTCAACCTCTCTCTCTGAGCCAGTCTGTAATATCTACATGTTTCAAGCAGACCACCATAGACCCTCAACTAAAGAACACCAAGGTAACCTGTCTAAATGAATATTGCCCCGTATCTGAAGACATGAAATGCTTTGAAAGGCTGGTCATGGCTCACATCAACACCATCACGCAAGACACCCTGGACCCACCCCAATTTGCCCAACAGGTCCACAGACGACACAATCTCTATTGCACTCCACACTGTCCTTTCCACCTGGACAAAAGGAACACCTAAGTAAGGATGCTGTTCAGTGACTACAGCTCAGCGCTCAGTTTCAGCTGAGGGAAAGAGCAGCAGACTGAGGGTCCGCCTCTCAACATCACTCTCTCCCTGTCCTCCACTGACACTAACCAAAAAGGAACACCGTCTTCCAGCTGATGGGGAAACTCTCGTTGCACCGCATTATTCTCGTTGCACCGCCTCAAGCACAAATTCATGTTGTTTCTCCTGTGAACAGAGAAGTGAAATATGAAAAAAGACCCAAGGCACTAACAATAACAACACAAGTCTATAGATATACTTCCTACTCATTCATTACTTCTGCACAGCTTGTTTGTAGCTGAGTGGAAATAGGTGGAACGGGAATTTTATGGTTGATAAAAGTGTTGAATGCAAAGTGCTGACAGTGCTGAGTAAGAACGTAAACATCAACTCATAAAAACAGCAGCTCTTTGTTGTATTCACTGTAAGTCTCTTTCTAGTGATGGTTCTATACTTTTTGAATCTTACAGTATCATTGTTGCTGTAACTTTCTTTAACGCCTGCTAATTTCATGCAGACACGATAATCTGAGCCATCCAATTGGCCGGCGGTATGACCATAGTGCACTTGATCTACTCTCTGGGCCCCGTGTAATGAAACCGGGAGGGCAGAGTTTGTACCTTCAGAAAGATTACATTTTTCAAAATGGCAACAATTCGCCACATGGCAGCTGAATCGGGTAATGCACCTACTGTCAACAGCCTGAGACAAATCAAACAAAACAGTGTAATGAAACGGCAGGGAGCAGGTCTCGAACCCTCGACCTTTGAGCCCGAGGTCTGGGCGGCGCGCTATCGACTGTGCCGCAAAAGCATGCTCAAGCGGCACAGTCGATTTCCGAGCTTATAAACACAGGGTCGTTACAATAGGAACACAAGGCTTTATTGTTTTGTTTTTTTACATAAATGTTTGGCGATCGACGAGGGTACCAGTACTGAGTCAATGTGCAGGGGTACGAGGTAATTGAGGTAGATATGTACATATAGGTAGGAATAAAGTGGCTAGATAACAGGATCGATAATAAACAGTAACAGCAGCGTATGTGATGAGTCAAGAGTGAAGAAAAGGGTCAAGGCAGGTTGTTAAATAGTTAACCAATAGCTACCCGGACTAACTATTTATCAGTCTTATGGCTTAGAAGCTGTTCAGGGTCCTGTTGGTTCCAGACTTGGTGCATCTGTACCGCTTGCCGTGCAGTAGAAGAGAGAACAGTCCATGACTTGGGTGGTTGGGAGTCTGACAATTCTTTCGGCCTTCTTCTGACACCGCTTAGTATAGAGGTCCTGGATGGTATGGAGCTCGGCCCGAGTGGTTTACTGGGCCGTACGCCTACTGGTCGGATGCCAAGTAGTGGTCTTACCAACTGGTGATGCAGCCAGTCAAGATTGTCTCAATGGTGCAGCTGTAGAAAATGTTTAGGATCTGAGGGCCCATGCCGAATCTTTTCAGCCTCCTGAGGGGGAAGAGGCGTTGTAGTGCCCTCTTCACGACTGTATTGGTGTGTGTGGACCATGATAAATGCTTAGTGATGTGGACACCGAGGAACTTGCACTGCCCCATCGATGTCGGGCTGTAGTGGTGACCACTGCTCTAGAAATTTGAGTGAAATTAAATCTTGTGCTTCTCTCTGTGGGCTGATATTTCTGCGCTGCGTGGCAGTCTCAGGCTACTGCGGGCACACAATGATTTTAGAGGGAACATTGGTGCGAGGCATTCCCATGTATACAGCCAACTTATCGTTACTCATTGTGCAGGGGGAGACCGGTGATGGTTGTAGCACTTGCAAAGCCTCCAATCAGGAGTGAGGTAGAATCATGTGATTCACTGTGCACATGTTCAGTTTAGTCCTGAACCCTCATGTGAAAAAGCAAGTCCCTGTAATAAACTCTGCAGATTCTATTGACAGATATCTGATTTTGAGGTAAGAAAGTCATTATTTTAACCATATTTGTATTTGTGATGACATCAACTGCATTGTAGTTCCATTCACCAAACTCATATCAGGTTTATAACCAGTTTGTGGAGAGATATTTTATGCAAGTTAGCAATGCATTTTTTTTAACATTTAGCTCAAATGGAAGCTAGCTAATGGCAGCAAGGGTCAGGGTTAGTTGTAACAATGTGAGAAAATGTTACAACTAACCCTGAGTAAAACTGGATGTTTTTCTTTTTCATGTCTAGATCATGGACAAGACAGACACAGGGGAGTATCTCTCCACACTTTGAAAAGAGCATCAAATTATGTAGCAGAGTAGGGGGAAGGTAATCAGGTCGGTTGCGATGTTGTATGGCTTATGTCATGTGACTCTGCAAAGAGAGACAGAAGCTACAGGAGAAGGGGTCGAGAGAGCTTCCTCATGTTGGCTACCGTCGTGGAAACGGGGTCTTCATGGATGCAGCTGATCCATATTATGGATTGTCACCTCGTGAGATAAGCATTTGATAGGAATTAGTGAGGAGTAAGTCAGGGCAAAGTTAGCAGTTAACAATGGTGGCAATTAAGGTCAAGGGAGTTCCGTTCCTGAGCTACTAATGTAAATTATTAATGTCAAGTATTAATTGGGAGAAGTTATTAACATTTTATTATATTGTTCAGGTCGTGTGAGAAAACGTGCCCTACCCGAACTCGCTGAACAATATGGTTTCTGTTATTCCTGTTTGGACTTGATCCTCAGTCATGGGATGAGAGCTCTATGGTGGGAGCAGACTGTCTGCTGCTCGCCATTGGTTAAACCTCCTCAGTCATGGTTACTCTAAAGTGGCACTCTACTCGTCTGTCACGGGCCACACGTTTCAACAGAACAAATGAAGCAGAGTTTTTCAGCAAACTGGGTGAGGTAGTAAATAAATACAGATTTAATGGCATTGCCATATGGAATGTTGACGAGACAGGAATTAACCACAATACAAACATCTGATCGAAATGGTCGCGAAACGTGCCACCAAACAGGTTGGATCAATCACCTCAGCAGAAAACACTAGTGTCAGTGGTATGTGCTATAAATGCAATAGAAACTAAATCCCCCAGCTTTTTGTTTTCCCATGCAAAAGATACCAGAATCACTTTGTACAGGATGGACCAATTGGATGTGTTGGAAGTGGAAATGGATGTGGCTGGATGCAGGAGGATAACTTCCTAATTTTCCTTGAACACTTCCCCAAACATACCAAGGTCAGCCTGGAAAGGAAGGTGGTCCTTCTCCTTGACAACCACAGCTCACACCGGTCTATCAGGGCCATTGATTTCTGTAGGTGCTCTGGCATAGTCTTGCTTTCTTTCCCCTACACTTTTCACACAAACTCCAGTCCCTGGACAGGAGTGTGTACGGGCCGATTGAAGAAAATGGTTAACACTGCCAGTGATGCCCGGATGAGGATGAAGACCATGACCATATATGACATTCCAGGCATTGACAAAACAGCACTTCCAGGTGCCACAACACCCACTAATATACAGGCTGGGTTCAGGTGCACCGGCATTTGGGCCTACAACCCTGATATATTTCAGGAATGTGACTTTGCACCCTCACTTGTCACTAATCGTCCTGGTCTAGCTGACACACTGGCCATGCCAGCTGCCTTCCAGGTCACCTCTTTAGCCACCTCTCAGGCCACTGTGCCCACTGCTATCCAGCCAACCTCTCAGGCCACCGCTCCAGCTGCCTCCCAGGCCACCTCTCCAGCCACTTCTTTAATCGTGTAATAATTAACTCATTAGCAATCTTGGGGCACCACGGAAAAAGTTGAATGAGTTATCATTTCCCAAATTACTCAAGAATATATCATTATCATACCGGTCATCCATTCATTATTATTATTACCTCAGTCTCATTCTGAACGTTGTTGACTTCAAATCTGCACAAACCCTAGTCTAAATGATGATTCAGCGATACACAAATTGGCTTACATTTACATTTACATTTAAGTCTAGCACATCCAGAGCACTTAGGCTTAATTTTATTTACTAAATCACACACATAAACACACAGGATAGATTATACATCGATAACTAACAAAATGCAATGAAAAGTCCCTAATGGACTAACCCGATATGACAGCTTGTCACAATGAATGGGGTGGGGAAAGAGAGTGGAAGAGACAGAGAAGGGACCCATTGTACATACAGTGGGGCAAAAAAAGTATTTAGTCAGCCACCAATTGTGCAAGTTCTCCCACTTAAGAAGATGAGAGGCCTGTAATTTTCATCATAGGTACACTTCAACTATGACTGACAAAATTAGAAAAAAGAAAAAAATCATATTGTAGGATTTTTAATGAATTTATTTGCAAATTATGGTGGAAAATAAGTATTTGGTCAATAACAAAAGTTTATCTCAATACTTTGTTACATTCCCTTTGTTGGCAATGACAGAGGTCAAAACGTTTTCTGTAAGTCTTCACAAGGTTTTCACACACTGTTGCTGGTATATTGGCCCATTCCTCCATGCAGATCTCCTCTAGAGCAGTGATGTTTTGCTGCAGGAGGGACTGGTGCACTTCACAAAATAGATGGCATCATGAGGAAGGACAATTATATGGATATATTGAAGCAACATCTCAAGACAAAATGGCTAAAGGACAACAAAGTCAAGGTATTGGAGTGGCCTTCACAAAGCCTTGACCTCAATCCTATAGAAAACTTGTGGGCAGAACTGAAAAAGCGTGTGCGAGCAAGGAGGCCTACCAACCTATATTAGTGTCTTATTTTCCATTGATAAAAAGTAACACATTTTCTTCCACTTTGACTGATTATTTTGTGTCAATTGTTGACAACTAAATCCACTTTAATCTCATTTTGTAACAAGAAAATGTGGGAAAAAGTCAAAGGGTGCGAATACTTTCTGAAGACACGTAGATGTTTCTCAAATTTTCTTGAACTCAATGGAGACCATTATTTGAGCTGAAGAAAGAGAAAATATACTCCAACTTTGGAATGAAATGTTGCCTATTCACATCTCATATGTTGCCTGGCTGCAATATTTTATCTTGCTACGTGAATAAATACACGCAGTGTTAATTTTGGCATGGTTACCTGCCTACAATACCCACTGTAGTGTGCGTAGGTCCTAAGCCCATAGTAAATCAATAGAGATAACATGCTAGCTACTACTGTTAGCTAGCCAGATAGCCACAAAGAATTGTTAGCTAGCTACCCACAAAGAATTGACATCTACCTTGATCACATTGGTTTTAGGTCATTTTTGCTTGTTATAGGGTAGCCTAGTGGTTAGAGCGTTAGACTATTAACCGGAAGGTTGTAAGTTCAAATCCCCGAGCTGACAAGGTACGCAATCTGTCGTTCTGCCCCTGAACAGGCAGTTAACCCACTGTTCCCAGGCCGTCATTGAAAATAAGAATGTGTTCTTAACTGACTTGCCTGGTTAAATAAAGGTAAAAGAAAAATATATATATATATTACTACGATTCACATATAGCAAGCTGATAGTTATGAAGTAAAACATTTGCTTTGTGTATATCTTGTTTAGTCTCTTGCCATTGTCCTGCCTAGAAAAAGCAAGGTTCAGTGTAAGTCAATAGGACTAACTGGCTAGCTAGCAAACCATGAAGAATTGACATCTACCTTGCATAACATTCGTTTTAGATCATTTTTGCCTGTTTACTAGCTAGATGGATAGTTAGATTACGATTCATATATCTAGCTGATAATTATGAAGTAAAAGATTTGCTTTGTGTCTATCTTTTTTTCATCTCTATTGTTTCCATTGTCCTGGCTGGAAGAAGGCTCAGTGAATGGGGAGATGCAGCGTGATGTAACACAGTGCGGGGGGTGTGATTGCTTCTCAAATCAAATGTTTTATGCCTTCTCCTACATTCATCCTCACAAGAAAGTACTCAAGAGAACGTATGCATATTGAGAACCATCCTGTATGCCTCGAGGTTAAAAATGAAAAACAAATGTAGGCCTATTTTTAGCAAGCTTTTGCATTTACAATTTGATTTCATGTAGCATGAACAAAAACACACATTCTCAGTCAAAAACTTAAGTCAGAACACAGCCTCTCTATCCTCTCATGTGTTTTCAGGTCCTCTGATCTGAAAAATTTCTTTCCACAATGAGAGCAATGGTATTTCTTCTCCTCCTCCTCCTCCTCCTGTGGTTTTGTATGTATTCTTTCATGCCCTTTCCAGGTTCCCTAACCGGGTAAATCTATTTCCACACTGAGAACATTGGAAAGGCTTTTCTCCTGTGTGTGTCCTCTCATGCTCCTTCAGACTCCTATTCGGTTAAAACCCCTTTCCACACTGGGAACATTGGAAAGGCCTTTCTCCTGTGTGTGTCCTCTCATGCCCCTTCAAGCTCCTTAAACGGGTAAAACTCTTTCCACACTGGGAGCATGGAAAAGGGCTTTCTCCTGTGTGTATTCTCTCATGCTCCTTCAGGCTCCCTAACTGGGTAAAACCCTTTCCACACTGGGAACATGGGAAAGGCTTTTCTCCTGTGTGTGTCCTTTGATGTGATGTCAGGTGTAGTAATCGGGTAAAACGCTTTCCACACTCGGAGCAGTGGTGAGGCTTCTCTCCTGTGTGTATTCTCTTATGGTCCTTTAGGCTTCCTAACCATCTAAAACTCTTTCCACAGTGGATACAGTGGTAAGGTGTATCTCCTGTGTGTATTCTCCTATGCATTTTCAGGCCCCTTAACTGAGTAAAACTCTTTCCACACTGGGAACAGTGGTATCGTCTCGCTGGTTTGGACGTCTCTGCATCTGGTTCCCCTGAAGGACTCTCCGCGCTGTCAGAGTGAGAGTCTGGTCTCTCTTCTGCCAAAGAAAAGTTCAACAGAGACCTGAATGAAACCTACACATGATAAAACTGTCTTCCTATGAGGTTTAATCCAGAACTTAGGTCCCTCAATTACCTGAAGTCAGTTTTCATAACATTTCATCAATTTAAAAAACTTGATGGCCATAATAATAATTATAATGTAGAACTTCAAATGTAATCTTGCTCTCATGGAGAGTCATGTTTTTAGGTTGCCTAATAAATTGTTTGCAGTGCTATGTTGCAGACTGTATAGTGTATGCAAGACCTGGTATTAGAGTCTGGTTTATTAGGTTCGTTTTTAGGC
Organism: Oncorhynchus gorbuscha; assembly: GCF_021184085.1. Lineage (NCBI taxonomy): Eukaryota > Metazoa > Chordata > Actinopteri > Salmoniformes > Salmonidae > Oncorhynchus > Oncorhynchus gorbuscha. Next base: position 25,410,339 of record NC_060193.1, on the reverse strand, counting down.
TGAGCAGAGCACTAAAATAATAGATATTGTGGACAACAGTATTTAGCTAAATCAATATCATTGGATGCATTTGATGGGTTGGTATAATTTGTGGAACGTTCCACCGGGAATCTGTCCCAAAACTTCGTAAATAACAAGGTTGCCAACAAAGCATACAAACTTGTATAGCGGCAGACTAAGATACCGGGTAAGGAGAGTGGAATTTAATTAAGTTTTCACTCACCACCATTATTTCCGAAAATGTCTGTCCGCGCTCTGGGCTCCTATGGACAATCAATAATAAGCTACGTGGTGATTTGATGCTTATTCGGCAGCTAGTTAGCGAGGTGAATTTATCATGCTACTCTGTATGAGTTGTTTATTGGCATCCTTGTAACTTCAGAAGTTTTGGAACAGATTTCTGTTGGAACGTTCCACCCCGCATTTGATTCATGCATTTTGTTGGTGGCCTACTATTTGACCGCATATACATCTTACAGTGTAGCTTTAACAATACAGTACAGAACAACATATTCAAGTGTAGCCTACAACGTCAGTGGAATGCTGCTATAAAACCACACATTAGTTCAACAACTTCAGAATTTGTGCCCCTGTTTTTAATATAGTACTTACCGGTGTTAATCAGATCTCCAGTCTCATCCTCCTCTTTCAATGTGACAGTTATCTCCCCCTCCTCCTTCACTCCAAAAACGGTATCCTGTTCCTTCTCTTTCTCTCTTCGTTCACAGTAACATCCTCCTCCTCTTTCACTCTGAACTCTCCTTCCTCCTTCTTTTCACAGGAATTTCTTTTATTTTCTTTTTTCACTGGAACATCCTCTTCCTCCTCCTCTTTTACGACAATGTCCAGCCCCAGAGCTTCTTTCACCGTCCAGCAGACACCCTCTTCTTTAGCAGATGGAGAGTATTTTAGTAAACTCATGCTCAGAGAGGTTGGCAAGTTAGTTAGCCTGAGCGACTAGGCTGTTTTAGCTACCCAGCTAGCTATAGCAACGTAAATATGAAATGAAAGGGGGTAAATCTAGCTAACTTTACGACGACAGAAGTGGTTTTTAAACACAGTGGCTAATATAGAAGGAAAATGATCTAAAGATATCAATGCTTCGGCTATGTTGGCTAGCAAGCTACCGTGGTGGCTGACTAGCTGCTGTTGTTGTTGAATAAGGCCAGTTAACTGGATTGGCGTCACACTGGTATCGTCGGCTGAAAGACGCATATCGCCTTCTGCCGACTGGAGTTGGTACTGCTGACTGAATTAGGTAACGCAGTTGAGGGAAACGTTTTCTTTTTCCTTAATTTCATTAAATAATAGATTACCTCAATGAGTCATAATAAAACAGGAAAAATGGTTCCAATCGTTTTTCCACCATTCATATGGGATTTTAGAAACACTTAATAAGGACTTGAAGCTCGCATCCGCTACAAGACCATGGTGCTTGCCTACGGAGCTGTGAGGGACGGCACCTCAGTACCTCCAGGCTCTGATCAGGCCCTACACCCAAACAAGGGCTCCACCTCTGGCCTGCTCGCCTCCCTACCACTGAGGAAGTACAGTTCCCGCTCAGCCCAGTCAAAACTGTTAAAACTCTGGCCCCCCAATGGTGGAACAAACTCCCTCACGACGCCAGGACAGCGGAGTCAATCACCACCTCTAGGAGACACCTGAAACCCCACCTCTTTAAGGAATACCTAGGATAGGATAAGTAATCCTTCTCACCCCCTTTAAGATTTAGATGCACTATTGTAAAGTGACTGTTCCACTGGATGTCATAAGGTGAATGCACCAATTTGTAAGTCGCTCTGGATAAGAGCGTCTGCTAAATGACTTAAATGTAAATGTATGTAGGCTTACCTGGCGGAAGTTTTGACAACCCATGTAAATTTTTCTAGGACAATGTGATTTCTAAAAGTATTCTGCAGTATTTACCCCATCAAAATGAAATTCGCTGCTAATGTGGCTATAACAAATAACAACAAATGCCATAAGGATCTGGCTGAGACCACCGAATCGAGGCAAAGGTAAAAATATTGGGATGAACTAACTAAATGTAGTAATTAATACATTGCCTACATTTCTTTAAATGGACAATTCTGAACTGTCTGTGCAGGTTTTAAATTAACACAATACCTGTTAGCAAAGGTGTCTGTTAGAGATGACATGCAGGAGTTTGCAGGGATGTGTAGTTTGCATGATACTTTAATGTAAATAGAGCCGAAAATATTGATGAAAGTCACCTTGTCCGAGAGATTTAAATGGGAATCAAAGCGTCACGCCAGTGTAAGCCTACACAAAAAACTGTTTCTAAAATCCCTTATGGGACAAATTAATGGTGGAAAAACGATTGGAACAATTTCCCTGTTTGACCGCTAGGTTTTAAGGGTATTATGACACCTCCCCGATGGGGCTCTATAAAGGTAGCCAGTCATGGCTAGAAGGGTTGTCGTTGTTGAAGAAGCGTCCCGTCAATTATACTCAAAAATATAAATGCAACATGTAAACTGTTGGTCCCATGTTTCAGGAGCCAAAATAAAAGATCCCTGAAATGTTTCATATGCACAAAAAGCTTATTTCTCTCAAATGTTGTGCACACATTTGTTTACGTCCCTGTTAAGTCTTTATTGAAGACTCATCTCTTCAGTAGGTTATATGATTGAGTGTAGTCTGGCCCAGGGGTGTGAAGGTGAACAGAAAGGCACTGGAGCGACGAACCGCCCTTGTTGTCTCTGCCTGGCTGGTTCCCCTCTCCACTGGGATTCTCTGCCTCTAACCCTATTACAGGGGCTGAGACACTGGCTTACTGGTGCTCTTCTATGCCATCCTTAGGAGGGGTGCGTCACTTGAGTGGGTTGAGTCACTAACGTGATCTTCCTGTCCGGGTTGACGCCCCCTCGGGTTTGTGCCATGGGGGAGATCTTTGTGGGCTATATTTGGCTTTGTCCCAGTGTACTAAGGTGGTGGTTTGAAGATATCCCTCTAGTATTTGGCAAAGTGGGTGGGGTTATAACCTGCCTGGTTGGCCCAGTCTGGGGGTATTGTCGGACAGGGCCAGTGTCTCCCGACCCCTCCCGTCTCAGCCTCCAGTATTTATGCTGCAATAGTTTGTGTCGGGGCTATGATCAGTCTGTTATATCTGGACTATTTCTCCTGATTTATCCGGTGTCCTGTGTGAATTTAAGTATGCTCCCTCTAACTCTCTCTTTCTCTCTTCTCTCGGAGGACCTGAGCCCTAGGACAATGCCTCAGGACTACCTGGCCTGATGACTCCTTGCTGTCCCCAGTCCACCTGGTCGTGCTGCTGCTCCAGTTTCAACTGTTCTGCCTGCGGCTACAGAACCAACAGGTCAGCACCTCAGGAGTAAATGTCAGCTATGGAAAGCCAACTGACATTTACTCCTGAGGTGCTGACCTGTTGCACCCTCTACAACCACTGCGATTATTATTATTGACCCTGCTGGTCATCTATGAACGTTTGAACATCTTGGCCATGTACTGTTATAATCTCCACCCGGCACAGCCAGAAGAGGACTGGCCACCCCTCAGAACCTGGTTCCTTTCTAGGGAGTTTTTCCTAGCCACCGTGCTTCTACATCTGCATTGCTTGATGTTTGGGGTTTTAAGCTGAGTTTCTGTATAGCACTTTGTGACATCGGCTGATGTAAAAGGGCTTCATAAATACATTTGATTGATTGATTGTTGGGTAGCATTTCTCCTTTGCCAAGATAATCCATCCATCTGACAGGCGTTGCATATCAAGAAGCCGATTAAACAGAATAATCATTACACAGGTGCACCTTGTGATGTGGATAATAAACGGCCACTTTAAACTGTGCAGTATTTTCACACTCAAAACAATGCCAAAGTTGTTTCAAGTTTTGAGGGAGCGTGCAATTGACATGCTGACTGCAGGAATGTCCACCAGAGCTGTTGCCAGAGAATTGATGTTAATTTCTCTACCATAAGCCGCCTCCAACAATAGCTGCACCCCTGCCCAGTCATGTGAAATCCATAGATTAGGGCCTCATTTATTTTAATTGACTGATTTCCTTATATCAATTGTAACTCAGTAAAATCATTAACATTTTTGGATGTTGCGTTTATATTTTTGTTCAGTATAAAAACAGTTGAAGTCAGAAGTTTACATACACCTTAGCCAAAGACATTTTGTCACGAACCGGCTCAAAGCCCGTAACAAAGGGAGACAACGTGGAGATAAGGAGTAACAAAAGATATATTTATTAACTAAAGCAACTAAGGAAAATATCCAATGGTGTGTGTAATCAGTAGTCCGTAGTGTAAGTGAGTGTTTTGCATGCATGAATGTGATAATGCAGGGTGTTGAAAGGTGCCAAAGCAAACAAACAAAAGGCCACCAAGAACCACACCACAATCTACAACAGGTGTCTGCATGGAGAGAGTCTCCTCCATGAATGTGGAAGAGGTCCATTTATCCTGGGAGACACCTGGCCCAGGTGTTTCCCATGTAGCTGACGACCCTCTCAACTCCGCCCACCGGCATCCTAATAAGGAAACAAGAACAAAGACAGAATACGGCAGACAGAGTGGGAGGGTCGTCACATTTCCCCCATAAAACCGGGGACCAACAAGGACCCCGGAACAACATACCAGCCTCCCGCGTCCCAAATTGACACAGGCCTCCCGCGTCCCAAATTGACACAGGCCTCCCGCGTCCCAAATTGACACAGGCCTCCCGCGTCCCAAATTGACACAGGCCTCCCGCGTCCCAAATTGACACAGGCCTCCCGCGTCCCAAATTGACACAGGCCTCCCGCGTCCCAAATTGACACAGGCCCCCGCGTCCCAAATTGACACAGGCCCCCGCGTCCCAAATTGACACAGGCCTCCCGCGTCCCAAATTGACACAGGCCTCCGCGTCCCAAATTGACACAGGCCTCCCAGCGTCCCAAATTGACACAGGCCTCCCGCGTCCCAAATTGACACAGGCCTCCCGCGTCCCAAATTGACACAGGCCTCCCGCGTCCCAAATTGACACAGGCCTCCCGCGTCCCAAATTGACACAGGCCTCCCGCGTCCCAAATTGACACAGGCCTCCCGCGTCCCAAATTGACACAGGCCTCCCGCGTCCCAAATTGACACAGGCCTCCCGCGTCCCAAATTGACACAGGCCTCCCGCGTCCCAAATTGACACAGGCCTCCCGCGTCCCAAA